>NC_086246.1:28532500-28832500 GCF_036321145.2 Pelmatolapia mariae | reverse complement strand
CTGTGTTCACCTCTGGGCTGCTGCTGCGTGAAGGACTTCCTTCATCCACCTGGTAGGCAAGGTCCAGGTGCTGCTGGGCCAACCTCAGGTGTCTTCTCAACCGCTCCAGCTCCCTGGACGAGGGGCCCTCATCCCCAATACTCTCTCGCCCAGAATCACCCATTGGCAAGTCCCTCAGCTCTTTCATTTTCTCCTTTTTCATGGTGGCGTGGTATCCTGGTGGAGCTGTAGGCATGGAGCGTGAGGTCGGTGGACGGGAAGTGCGTGTGTTGAGGGTGGCCCGCCTGCGGAAAGTGTCACGGATGCTGCCGATACCCAAATGGATGATTTCCAGGATGGTGAGGAGAAGGCAGAGAAAGGACACGACGTACATCACCAGCAGGAAGATAGTCTTCTCCGTGGGACGGGAAACAAAGCAGTCCACCGTGTGCGGGCACGGAGAACGAGTGCAGACGTAGGAGGGTATCACCTCGAAGCCGTACAGAATATACTGCCCGAAAAGGAAGGCCACCTCAAAGGCAGAGCGCCACAGCAATTGGCACACATAGACTTTCATCAGGCCGTCACGCAAGATCCGCCGGCGACCATCATGTTTTTTCTCTGAGCCTTGAAAACAGAAACATTAGAAGCCAACTTAGTATCAAGTTGGGGTTGCAATCTATTAGACAGAACATTAAAGATGCTTTGTGAAAGACGTACTGCTGCCCTACTTTGTTCTGCTTTGTCTGTCTTTTCTGGTTCAATCTCTTCAGCAATCATTGGGTCTTCTTCTCCGTTGTCCTCTACCTCTTCGTAGTCCCTCGCAGCCCCACGCTTGATGATTGGTATCCTCTTCTTCCGCTTTGGGCCCGGCCGAAAGTCCGTCTCTTCCATGCGGGCAATCTTGTGCATGGCAAATCCAAGGTACATTATGGTTGGGGTGGTGATCATGATCACCTGGAGGTAAATGTATGCATGTTGACATTAACAGTACTGTTTTGTGTGAGTAAAATAAACACCGACAGCCTTCTTTTGCTAGAGCTCACCTGGAAGATCCAGAATCTGACATGTGAGAGCGGCGCAAATGCATCATAGCACACATTCTCACAACCAGGCTGCTGTGTGTTGCAGACAAATTTGCTCTGTTCATCATAGTAGATGGTTTCGCCGCCAACGGCCGTCAGCACAATGCGGAAGATGATGAGCACAGTCAGCCAGACCTTCCCCACGAAGGTGGAGTGGTTGGATATCTCATCCAGCAGACGGGTTAGAAAGCTCCAACTCATGGTGCCAAGGTGATCGGAGCACTAAGTTAGCTCTGGGTTCAAAACAAAAGCATGAGACTGAGAAGTGACGGGAAAACTTCGTTTTGCATTCATAAAATCAAAGTGAGCAAGAACAGCAGCCTGTGAATCTGTGAGGTTTGTGCATGTCTTATTTTAGGATCACAGCAACTAAAAGAAGCCTTTGTGGACAGATGGTCATACAGCAGATGTTTATCATTAAATATGAAACAATTAGCTGAATAATTATAGGCTGATCCACAGAAATGTAATCAAACCATTTCAATAACAGTTTATTTTTCTTAAATGGGTGGAAAATATAATCACAGTTTCTAGCTGCTCGAATATCAGTGCAGTTTGTTTCACCGAGACCTTTACACAGTTTGTGTTTATACAGTTTTGCTTGACAAAATATTACATTTACAGATGTCTGATTTCAGGGGAGAAAAAAATAATAATAATAATAAATAATAATAATAATAATAATAATAATAATGGGAATGCCTTGTTGAGTGCCCACAGCAGATAAGATGCTGGTGGTGGGGGGGGGACAAAAACAAAACATCCAAGCAGTGCGATGACTTTAAACAATAAAGCTAATTTACAATTTTCACATCCTTGTTAAAAGGACCTCTGTATGTACTGAAAATAGACATTTCGAGCTCTTATTCAATTAAGTTAAATATTTAAGCATTACTTCAACCGAAAGTCACTAGAAGAAACCAAATGATAAGCTTTCACACCCAAAAGGAGATTAAAACCATGCATTTGGAAATGCAGGTATTCCAAGAAAGTCTCCACAACAAATCTTAAAAAATAAATAAACAAAAGCCACACATTTGGTATCAAGTCACACGAGGCCCATACAGGTGGTTTAAACCCAGGTCAGACATACAGGTCTTTAAATGTGAATCAGTCTTGTTGGTCAGAGTGCACTAGTCCCTAGCAGCATTTTCGTGATCCAACATTCCTACACCTCACTGCCACGCCAAGCTGGAGATGCTTAATCAGAATCAAAGAGGCAACTGGCAAGTTGCAGCTAGCTCTGAGGAGACCTGCTGTGGCTCCAGGCTGTAGGAATTATGATATTATAGCAGTGACTAGATCTAGGAATTTGCTCTCCAACTCTGCGCCAGAAACTATTCTTTTAAATTCCTTCAAGTGTGGCAAATACTCAAAAAGTAATGCGCAAAAAGTCTTACAGCAGTGGCTGTAAGCTTTAGCAGCCAGCTGGAAATAAAATTTAGACTTGATGCAGCAGTTTAATAACTGATCAAGATAAGATTAGCTTTGTGTTTTTCCCCTCCAATTCTGGCTAAAGCCTGACTGAACTCAGTTTCAAAACACATCCTGGATCAGTCTAGTCTGTGATGAGGGTATTCTTTAACCAAACAGAGCACCAGACACACTGTAAAATATATAAATGCCACCATAACTTTATTTCAAAACACATTTGATTGAAACCAACACAGAGGGGGAGGAGGATGAGAAAAAGGGACTCTATGAACTGCTCGTCTTTACAATTACGCTTTTAGACCACAGGGTGTAGCAAAGAAAATAAGCAGCATTTCATGACTCATTGCAACAGCATCAGCCTTTAGCCATTACAGGCATCTGTAGGCTTGCCTCCTCAGATTAGCATTTGACACTCAGACGCATTGTTCATCATCCAGTCCTCTGAAATCCTTCTTTTCCAACCCTGGCACCTTCTGACGCTGAAAAATGGTTAGAGTGACTTGCCCGAGCCTGACCTGCGTAATGGAAAAATATCCCCAAAAAAAAAAATTAACAAGGCCTTAGTCTCACGAGACTAAGCCACACCAAAGCTATGAAAACTTCCAGACAGTAAAAATTGCGGGCCCTGAAATCATCCCCTCAGATTTCGAACTGCAAAAGCGTCGCCCTGAATCTAGAATTACATTTTGAAAACAAAAAATTACAAGCTTCATCTACTAAAGAAGGGGCATCACACTCACATCCCTGGGAAATGTACACTTTGGTTTTCTAAAACTGACAAATTTGACTGTGGGAAAAGAGAAAAAAAAAACAAAACAAAAGACAAGTCCAGTTGCCTGGTGATATCCATTTTACCCTCAACGCAGTGTTACAAAACCCACCTTTAGATGGCACATTAGCCAAGAGGTCTCAGAGGAGGAGAGAAAAGGCTGCTGCTGAAATTTAAAAGCCTCTTTCTGGCATTCATTCAGCGAGGCAGACTTATCCCTTTAAACCTCCGCCCCCGGGGCAGCACTGCCTTTGGTTTCCTCCACTGAAACTTGTTCTTGCATTGCAACAGTTTGGCCTAAGTGTGTATTGAGGACATGACCTGATATGCAGAATACCGCACACAGACCAAAAGCATCTCTCAAGCAATGAAAGGCACGAGCAGGCTGACCAATAATGGACATCTAATCTCAGTGTAATTAGGAAAAACCTTTAATTAGAAGAAGAAGAAGAAGAAGAGACTCCTCTGCCAAAACAAGAAGCCAGAAGCCGAGATTTCAGTTTGACCTCACTGAATTCCAGCTATCAGTTTCTAACCAAGCTTATCAGTCACCTGAACAAGCACCTGGAAAAAGCCAGTGACCTTGCCAGCAGAATTTACGAAGGCGAAGCAAACATGCCAAACAAGGCCGCACATTTAAAAACATTTTTTTTATATATATAAATATGCTTTGCGTGCTCTTGCACCATCTCCTAACATCCCGTACTCCCCCTCAAGAAAAATAAGCTGCAGAAAACAAATGTGTGAGTTTTGCTGAGTGTTTGGTGAATGACAAGAAAAATTTACTGTGTCATCACAGCTATGGTGACATTAAAAAAAGAAAAAAAGAAAAGAAAAACAACAAAGAAGAGAAAAAAAAGGAGGAATGCAATTTTGTGCCACGGGCTCAGAATAGTTTTAAGTTTCCAGCTGTTGTTCACTTTGCACAGGGCTGCTCCAGAAGGGAGTTCAGCTCCTGCTAATGCTCAGGGTCCGTTAAGAGTTTCTAGAGGTGCTGAGCTAAAAGAAGCAGGGAGGGGAAAAAATAAGTTGAGACAGCAGCAAACGCACAGAATTTACTCATCTCAGGGGGCTTTACAGCACCCCTTGTTAACACACTGTAAAACTGCCCTCCCCTCCAGATAAAGACACCAAGGAAACCAAACATTCGCCTTTCAGCTATACATTTGACTAAGACAAACATGCATCTGGCTCGAGTAAATTTGAGCATTTTGTGCAGACTCCCAAATGCACTGAAGACGGCTTTTAAAAAAAATACAAACAACAACAACAAAAAAAACCCAGTAGCTTATTTGCTCATGTGGTTTAAACCCAGATTTACTGGCTTTTCTGCTTCAGGAGTCACTATGCTCTCCAGGAGTTGTGAGTGGGGTGGGTTGTGGAGAGTTTTTTGGGCAAGGGATCTGGACAAAGGGAAAGTTAACATTCCTGCCTAACCAAAAGCAGAAAGCTGGGATTCTTAGGGTTCAGGGAGCAGACAGAGGGCACATGGACTCCCGATACAATCCGAGCAGCAGGAGGAGAACCATCCAGCATCTGCAAATGCAAATCACATCTTTTTCTTTGCTGTCTACAATAGAGTTTGACTTTGAGGAGAGCAGGGACAAAAATTAAATCTAAAGTGGAAAATGGAGTCAATGCACATGATTGATGTCGGTTTGTGTAGCTGGAAGGAAGTTTAAAAGCTCCTCGGTGGAGCTGTTGAAGGCTTCGAATACGCTTTGCTGAGTCAGACTGAATTGTTTTGGAAATTGTGGCATTCCTGGAGGAAAACTAAGTCCTGCCAAGCTTCAGTGGGGAAACAAGAATCCTCTTCTTCTTAGAAGATGAAGCCATCAAGTTCAGAGTCTGACTTTACTTCTGAAAGTTCAAAACAGCCATTAGCACAAGAACTGCTCCCTTAAAAAAAGCTTCTATTTACATATAAGAAACTTTTCCTTGCACTGTGTGATTTCACAATGTTGCGAGCCGCACTAATGGTGACGTTCACAAAGTCTCCATGTGTTAAATTTTTCCCTTTATTTTAAAAACTGACGAATTTAGGAAGACACTGACACTCCGGCACGCACAGCTTCAGAACTCGCCACGCGGACCTACTCGGTATATTTAGACTAAACCCTGCTCTTTAAAATAAATAATAAACAAACTTCTCGGGTACCAAAAACAAAAAAACAAACCCCAGTCTGCTTCAGCTAAGCTCCAAAAGGAAAACCAAACTACACTAGCTAACTTTTCTCGAGACCAAACACTCACCTTCTGCACTACAATCGGTGCGCTGCTTCTCTCCTCGCGCTTAATTGCTTCACCAGGTTTTTCTAATTAGCGCGCGCGCTCGCTCTCTCACGCCGACCGTCTGCGTCTGCGTCCGAGGCAGCTTTCACTATGAAGCCATTCAGCCCACGTTGACCCCATGTGTTGGGGTCCCGAACGAGAGCACAAAAGAAAGAGAGGTCTGCGACTCCTGCAGGCTCCTGCTTCCCTCCTCCTCCTGCTGCACCTCCTCCACGTAACTCGGCCCCATTCAAGAACAAGAGGAGGCCCCTGAAACCTGAGCTGCCCGACTACCGTTCTGCCCTCACGGTGAAGAACCAGGGGAATCCTATAGATCTTTGCAATGTCCAAGATAAACCGCTGTCTCTATAGGGACACGAAAGGTATGTCACAACAGGGAAGCCACTTAGTATGGAGGCCGAAAAATGCCAAAAATACTGTTTAAAAAAAGAAATTACAAGAAAATAATTTCTCTGGAAAGGCTGTGCAAATATTTCGTGCATTAAAAATATTTTTTGGACTTGCCTATTCTTAATGCAAAATGTCAACAAGAGTTGCCTAAAGGTAAAGGTAAAGGCCTTACAGTAATACAGCAATACTTTTTTTTTCAAACCAAGCTAAATTGTTCTGATTTTCTGACCAATCAGATTGATGCATTTTGTAACAAGCGTGCTCATAGCTCAAAGTGTGCACAGGACTATGTGATGATGCAGAGATATAGAAATGGTAAAAGAATACAGTTTTACCTCAGGCACAAAGCTAGATGCTGCTCCAGGTCAATCGGTTCTCTGAAATCATTTCTCTGCCTCTCAGGTGTGGTCCCAACTCTGCGAACAAGATTTCAAACTGCCTCACTGACATCCTGAAATATGTCCAAAAGCAGCCATGATACATCTTCAACTCCTGGATCAAACCATGAAATTCTCCCGGCTGCTGCTTTGGCTGAATTCATAATCTCCGTTTCTTTCTTTTCTTGTTTAGAGACATCACTTGATTTCAACTCTGTTTTTCTGTTTTACTTTGTTTTGGGGGGGGGGGTTAGGACAAATTTTACAAGTCCAGCTGAGGAAGTGACAAGCTAACAGTACAGAGCAAATAGCAAACATGTATCTACAGTATTACATGGATCATGGGATTAAAACACACTTTACCTTCATCTTTTTCTTCCTCACCACATCAATGAACGATTCGTTTCTTTTAAGCGTGTCCTTCACATGTTTTGGTTTCTGTCTGGTCCTGGTCATGCAGTTGTGTCCCCAGAAACACTTAATTTTTTTTCTATATTATTATTATTATCATTATTGTTATTGTTATTAAGCTTTTGCAAAAAAAAAAAAATCCTATTTCTTTTGTGTTTTATGTGCATTGGCAGCATTTTTCTATATCCTGGTGTTTTCCCAAGTTGCAGTTCATTCGACCTCTCTGAGCCACCATAGAAATCACTGTAATTATTTATGTTTGTAATAAAGTTACATAGGTATTTGGCATAAGTTAAAATTATGACATAGTTTACATTTATTTTTTCTTTCTTTTTGTAAAGCAGCTGTCAAAATAAAGTGATTAATAAAGCAATCATTTTAATCAGAACATTATAATCTTTATGGACCTTCATAAAGGCGTTCCTAATTACCTGGCACACATTTAAAGGAGGACTCGCGTGAGACAGATTAGCACAGGTCAGAACTGGGGCAGAGATATGTCGGATGCTGGATCCAACCCTTCCCATAACACAGTTCGATAGCATCTCTCATCAGACCCTCATTTCCCGATAAGTGCCCCGTGTCTTTAAAGCTTCATGTCCTGTTCGAAGATCAGTATCTGTGGTTTCTAAACTCTCGTCTGAGATGACATCACTTTGAGAAGCCTTCAAAGCTCGCCGAGAGTCACGGAAGATTAGACAACTGTTACTGATTTTTGCTGTTTAAAATCATGGAAGGTCCCCTTTAAGTAAGGCCAAAGACACACCACTTGAGACATTTCTTCAGTTCGATTCTTGCTTATCTCTTCACGTTCTTGTTTGTTTTATGCAAAAACAAAAGCACACAGAGTGTAACACCACCACCATAATGTAATAGTTTGTCTTTCTGCTGAGGACCCCTGTATTATCCTCCTCCTGGACCACAGTTTGGCCTGACAGAGCACTGCGTGACTGCAGCTTTTACACGAGGAGGCCCACCATCCAAGAATTTAGTTGACTCGAGCATTCGGCAAAACAACAGATTTCTTGCTGTCATGCACAGTGCAGCTGTAGTGCTCCTGATTTACCAGAGGACCTGAAATGTTTGGAGGAGCCTGTGGGAAGTCGAGTCCGGCCAGATGTCTGCACCGTGGCTCCATCCCAGCTCCCTTTCATACTAACTATCCTCTCCCTGCTTTCATATGCTGTTCAAATATGGTGTTAGGGAGGCATGAACTCATTCGCCTGCATGTTTTATCCTTTTAAAGTGAATGGGATATATGCAGGATCGCAGAAAATATGACAAGAGACGTGCAGAAAATGACACTGGAGTTAGCCGGTTTCCGACAAACTCATCACAGGGGTTGGCAACGTCTTTGTCGGGACTCAAAATTCCTGCTGACACCCCTGCAGAGAATATATTAACAGCTTTATTAAGGGAGGGACTCAGTACTAATAAAGAGCACTTTTAATTTCAGCCCACCTGCGTAGTTGTGGCAGTGATTAAGTATCCGCCTCAGATGCTTTGTTGCCTCCCCAAAATATAAACCTTTCTGACATAAATTCATAGCATGCAATCATTATGACTCATGGGTTAGTCAAGGCTGACTTTCTGGGATCATTAATTTCACCACATTGTAAGCCAAAAACAGAAAACAGAAAGAAAAAAAAAAGCAGAAGGGTCTTCAGTATTTCCTCGCAAAGAAGATGGAGGAGGCTCCGATCCTCAGGAAGAAAATGAACTGTAAAGGAGTTTACAGAGAAACAGAAACAGAAAACGGTTACCACATGGAGAAAGATAATAAAAATGTGAAATGCATGGCTTATTATGGGAATGTGAGTGTGAGCAAAATGCTCCCAGATGCCATATCAGAACCATAAAGTGGAATTAATGATGTACAGTATAACTTCACCATAAATGTTTTATGTGCCTCTCTTCTTTGCTTCCTTCTAGGCTATTTTTTTCTTTAATAAGCCATTAAGAAGCTGCTTAAGAACGAGAAAACTCATTACTATAATCAAACTAACAACACCTCCTTAGTATAAGCTCACAAGTTGTTTCAGTACAGTTCAAATGCTAACATTGTTAGTGCTATTTGAAATCCGCAGATTCCATCTGCACCGAAGCTGCAGTCCTAATGACCTTTAATTGCTTTGCTTCTTTTTAATTTGTGGACTGGGAAAGGAGGAGCTGTAACCTTTCTATATATCAGCTGGGAACACATTTTAACATCTTAAGCTGCAAGCATCTCTGCTGGTATGCAGCCTCTGCAACTGCACCTGAAATTACAAAAGTAAATAAAAGGAGTCAACCACAAAATATGTTGGTGTTTATTGTTTGAATCAGACTTATAGGAGGAACACTAAACCTGCTGCTCTTCACTGGTTTTGGAGGGATCCGGGGGGATGGGTTCCTCAGCCACGTGGCTGCAATTGAAGCTTGTCCAGTGCTTCAGCAAGCATGTGCACAGCACATGTAAAACACCAATGACTAAAAAAATAATTGCACCTTGAAGGTGGTTAACTTTCACAGAGCTGAACCTGAACCAGTGGTGATTCCAGAGTCTGCTGGGGCCCAGGGCACATACTAACAGGGGACCCCTCCAACCTCCGACTTTATCGTCTTTATGTTAGAAATGTTTAAATAAATAAATAATATCAATTTTTTTTGACTGAACTGAAACGAAAAAAGAAACATGGATAACAACATAAGGAGGACTCTTTGGAGTAGAGTGCACTTATGATATAATACATTAAATGTGGAACAATACTGTGGCATTATCAGCCTTTGGAGTAGGCACCTTGTCTTTCTCTTTTGCTGCTGGTGCCAGAAAAATAAGTCAGTGATATAGTAAGGGATATAGTATAAGGTACTCATAACAACATGTTAATAACATTAAATTAAAACGTTTTACAGAATTCCTCAAATTCAACTTCTGAACGGTCTTCTTGGGTGTTTACCATCTGTCCATTCATCCATCTTCTGCCACTTATTCAAGTCTAGCTTGTGAGTGTGGCAGTCTAAGCAAAAAGGTCCTCCGTCTCCCCAGCCACCTCCTCCAGCTTTTCCAAGGGGACATTGAAGAGTTCCCAAGCCAGCTAAGAGATGTAATCTCTCCATGTCCTGGGTCCTGTGGCCTCCTCCTCATGGGACATGGCCAGGACAACTTGTCTAGGAGGTGTCTAAGTCAAATTAAATCTCAACTCCCTCGACTGACTCCTTTCAGTGTGGAAGGATAGCAGCTCTACATTGAGCTCCTGCCTACAGACAGCATTCAATCTATAGTGTTTACTGTTTTCTTTTGATAGAAGCGATGTAATAGTTCCAATACAGATGATTAAACTATTGTGCACTGTGCCTGCACTGTCCATTTAGAGTTTTACATGATGAAAAAAATACAGATTTTAGCACCATGAAACCACAAAGTCTGCATTATCAATACAGAAAATACAATAAGCGCACCAGACTGCACATCCAGCACATCCAGCACAATAATGTACAGTTCAGTACAACTTAGCATAACTTCTAGTGCCCCGTCCAAATTTCTTGAATCTAAATTTCATAACTTTCATCAGTTAATTATAAAAATGTGTTGTCTGCTGGGCCAAGGGCCTACCAGCAGTTGCCTACCTTGCCTGGTGGCCTCTGGTTTGGACTCCCAGTAAGCTTCACTTTACAGGAACAAGCTCGACAGTTTGGTTTCAACTGGCTAACGGGAAATATAACATCAACATCCTTAAACAATCAAGAATTGCTTTGAAACCCCAAGCAGAATATTATAATGTGCTGTCTTTTCTTCTCTAAATTAAAGTTTTTAGTTTCAAATAACGAGGTCACCATATGTGCAAGTTAATCCCTTCAAAGGCTTCAGTGAGTTCTAAACACTCAGTTTCAGATGGTTGTTTTCTACTCCCAGATCTGTACGATGGTCATCTCAGCCACACATCAACCATCCCTAGTTTAAGACCGTGTGGCGGCAGAAGTCACTGGGACGTTTGTATCATGAAGGACAAGTGTAACTGCACTTTGCGAGAGGCAGCCAACCCTAAGTGGGAGGGTCCTTTCACACCATTGCACTGGCTCACATTAACTTCAGGACACATTTTCAGATTCTGGTTGTGACTTTTACATCCATACACCCCAGCACGTCCCTGAGGTCATGTGACCAGAGCCTGCTGATGCTCAGAACTAAAGACTCCCACACTCTGGAGCTCTGGAGCTCTGAACTTCAGCTCCGTGGACTCAGTGACCTATGAGCTCAGAACTAATCTTTTTAAACTTCTTGCTCATATGTTTTTGGCATTTTGGTTGTGAAGAATTTTGAGATATTTATCTTGAAAGATGCTATATAAATTAAATCTTACTCCATTTACTTTAAAATGACTTGTTTCAGACAGTACACATTTATCAGGTCACAGTTCGAGAAAAATAAGCACTACTTACGAACTGTGATTAGTACATCGCTACACTATTTAACTGCCTGGATAACACTGGTCTGGTAATGCTAATAAACAGAATAGATTCCCTTCAAACTTAAGTTAGCAAATGTTTAAAAGTAAGTTTTTAGTAAAGCACATTCAATACACTTCACATTTACAGTGCTGCTCCCTTACTTCATAGTTTTTGAATATTTGTCACACTTACATGTTTCAGATCATCAAAGACATTAAAAGGTTAGATAACCTGAGTGAATACTAAGTGCAGTTTTTAAATGATAAGTTCATTTGTTGAGGGGACACAGTTATCCAGACCTACCTGTGAAAAGCAACTGTCCCCTAAACTCAATAACTAACTGTGCCACTCTTGGCAGCAAGAACGGCAGTCAAGTGTTTGTGATAACTGGTAATGAGTCTTTTGCATCACTGTTGTGGAACTTTGTCCCACTCTTCTTTGGAGAACTGATTTAATTCAGCCACATGCCAAAGCATCTCAATCAGACTTAAGTCTGGACTGATTAGGCCACTCCAAAGCCTTAATTTAATTTTTTGAGGCATGCAGAGGTGGATTTGCTGGTGTGTTTTGGTTGATTGTCCTGCTTCATAACCCAATTGTTCCTGGAGCAGAATTCATGGTTCCATCAATTACAGCAGGTCGTCCTGAAGCAGCAAAGCAACCCCAGACCACCACACTACCACCACCACGTTTGACTGTTGGTGTGATGATCTTTTTATGAAATGCTGTTAGTTTATGTCAGATGTGAGACGAGCCTTTGTGATCTTTTTGGTCAGCAGTGGTTTTCTCCTTGAAATCTGAACTTAACTGAGACAACTGAGGCCTGCAATTCTTTAGATGTTGTTCTGGGTTCCTACGTGACCTACTAACGATGAGTCGTTGATGCGCTCTTGGAGTAATTTCTGTAGGATGCATGATAATGGCTCTTTACGTGGTTCAGTGGAGTCTCAAAGCCTTAGAAATTACTTTGCAACCCTTTCCAGACTCATAGCTGTCAATGTCTTTGCCGTTTCTTTAGATTGTGGCAGGATGTGTTGCTTTTTGAGATCTTTTAGCCTGCTTCACTTATCAGACCGGTTCTATTAGGCGATTTCTTCATTCAGCAAATTTGGCAGTAATCACACCTTGGTGTGGCTACGAAAAAATGAACTTCACTTCCAAACACATCACTTTCTTTAGTCAAGTATATGCATCATTGGCATCACATTGATATAAAAATAAAACAGTCTTCTGCATAAACCTGTTATGAAAAAAAAAAAAGCACAGAAAGAAATAAATTACATTAGTAGACCTAAATTAACTGCTGACCTTTGCTGTAACTGATATGTACAGTTTCCCATTACAGTGGTTACATATGAACACAGCTGTAGACGTTCTGTCTTACAGCTTTAACCGACATACAAACTAAATAAACAAGGATTCAGTTGAGATAATGTTTATCCATCACATTTACTGAATGATGACAGTGCCTGATGTCAAAACAGATTTTTCTCCCCGCCCTTGATAAATGCTCTGAAAACAAACCAATCAACCAAACCCGAATTACAAATTAAAATAAACATCTTTTTCAAAATGTTTAAACACGAGAAGTGCTACTGTTCACCGAACGTCTGAAACATCACAAGACCTTAATTGGGTGAAAACTGCGTGCAAATTCTTTGACGACAATGTCTTGAACCTTGGCCTTTCAGAGGCTCCCCCAGCCTCGTGCTGACCGCGTGATGCAAAGCACCCTAAGATGACGAGAGAAAAAAAAAAAAAAAAAAACGGACAAAGGCGGTTGACATATTCTAGGCTCAGCTCCTTGCATTACTTCCCTACAAATCCTAAGACAGAACATTTGTTTCACTCCCTTGACTTAATGCTTGTAACTCCAAACCTTCCCCCAAAATCTGCTCCATATTAGCTTGATGCTACAGACGATCAAAGAACAGCATGTGATGCATTAAGGTGCATTTCATTAGGACAACACAGCATCAACAAAAGAAACAAGGCACACTCCATTCCAGCTGTAGAAAAGTTCAGTGGGATGGTATCTGGAGGAAAAATTATGCAACCAGTGCTTTTACAGGCTTGTGTGCCACATGAATGAGTGCAATCATTTCCAAGTTCTTGGCTTAAAGCAACAAGCGTAATGGGACCAGACTGAGTGCAGACTGCGTAGAGAGAAAACAAAGACACACTCGCTCATGCTCACCAAACTTTACCCGACACCATACAACTTTACAAAACACACACACAGAGTCTATAACTTTTTCTTTCTTTGCACCCCACCCCCCCACACACACACATTACGCCGCTTTGTCTTGCAGACTTGTGTGCAGTTTTACTCCGAACATGGCCTCCCACTGTGTTCTGACCCAGGCCAGCAGACCCTGGAGGAGCTCGCCACTCTCTGAGCGCACACACCACGTCCTCTCCTGTTTCACAGTCTGCAGGAAACACACACGGGAAAGTATGAAAATTAAAGCAGTTAATCACATGCGAGTTAAACTTGGCAGGGCCACAATCTATAACAGGCTGCTGCACAAACAGAAGGAGAACGGCAGCAGAACTTTGTTATCAGATCTGATGTTGTCAAAGTAACAAACATTAGAAAACAGCACAGCATTTTAGCCACTTACTGAACAGCAGTATGGTTAATTCACCAGTACGTACGCTGTTGGTAACAATAAACGTCAAACACAATGAGATTGTGTTCATCTTCAGTGAAACTCTTGTGTGTGATATGGTCGTCACAAAATACTGGGATGGATGATATCTGTGACATTTAAAAAGTCCTCCACATAGTTAAGACTTAAATGTATAATGGTTCTTTTTTATGCTTTTCTACCATTAATATTTATTTATCTCCACATCCCTACACTTACACTGAGTGTAATTTGTTTAAAAACAATAGTAATAAAAAAATGGGGGCAAAGACTAAAGTAAGCACATGAACAATTAAACACTGACTGATGTTTTTTTACAGGTATTTTTACCACTATAGAAAAAAATAAATAAATAAAGATTTCAATTTTAACATGTAGTAATTAAAATTTGGTGGCCTTTTATGTAACACAGATACAACTCTGATTAAAGTCAGAAGCTGCATAAAAAAAGTTGGTTAAGTGGTGGGTTGCAAAGTGGCTTGCAGTGGTAACAGGCTACATAATAGATCCTGATATTTCGGGATTTAAAAATCTGATATATTGCCCAATGGTTGTTTTTCTTAAACAAACAAAAACAAACAAACAAACAAACAAACAAACAAACAAACAAAAAAACACATAAAGCTTATGTTTGTGTAATGACCCCCCCCCCCCAAATCCATCACGCCGCTTTGCCTTGCAGACTTGTGTGCAGTTCTACTCTGAACATGGCCTTGAACGACCTTTCTCCCATCTGTTTTTTAATTTTTAAAATTCAATAATGTTGAAGTCCAGGCTCTGGGGAGGCCAATCCATGACCGATTTTCATTATTTAGGGTCATTGTCATGCTGACAAACGAACGGGCTGCTAATCAGATGTTTTCCAGATGGTATTACATGGTGGATCGAACTCTTATGGTACTTTTTCTTTGTTCATAATTCATCAATTTTGACAAAATCTCCAACACCACCGACTGCAATGCAGCTCAAACCATAACAGAGCCTCAAACATGTTACACAGATGCCTGCAGACACTCACTGTTGTACTTCTCTCCAGACCACTTCGGGAAATACTGATGATGATTTGAACAAAAAGCGTAAAATTTGCATCCATCACTTCATCAGACCTGTTGCCACTGATGTTCGGTCTAGTTCTTGTGTACTTTGGCGTACATCGGACTTCTCTCCCCGTTTCCCTTCCTTGCAAACTGCTACTTCATAGACATCTTTAACAAATTACAAGACAGTTTACAGCTCATTGAAAGCAAAATAAAGGGAAACAAAGGTTGGCCCAGGATTTCTGCACAGAACTTTATGTCAAACCCCAATGTTAATGTAAACTGAGTGATAACATCTACCTGTTTAAGTATATCTTTACTTTATCTCCATCTCCAATGAAAATTAATTTCCATTGCTTCTACATACTGCTGTAAGAGTTTCCAACTTCGCCTCATAATCACTGACACAACCGCAGATTGCAGGTCTCATTTGTGCAGCATGAAAATATTTCTTAAGGTCTGGCAATGCCATATCTCATTTGAGTTCCCCTAGCTGTTTTCAGATTTGATTCTCAGCCTTTGACCAGCCCGTATGAACTTTGAGAAAACGTTATCCCCGGCTCTAAATCACACAACGTTTTCTGACTTTATATTTCACTGTTGCAACACAACAAAATTTTTCCACAGTCAGACAGGCCTGCCAAAGTACCCGAAACAGACAGACGCACACACCCACACATGCGATCACAAGATTAAATCAATACTAACTTTGCAATTGTAGTTGCTAATAAAGACGAAGGAATGACACAAACATCCCCTACCGCCACGGCCAATTTAAAACCTCGAAATACTTCATATGCAAATACGCGACTGTTTTTGTAAGTCATTTTTGTTACCTATTTGTTGCTTTATCAGCCTGTTATTATTATACAGTTCAGGATCTGCCAAAACACCAACGAGCCATTAGTTTGTTTCCCTAAATCTGTATGCGAGTTTCATACGAGGAAAAACTAAAGGTATGCCAGAACATGTTCCTGTGAACTACAATTTCTGCCAAGATACATAACTAATAAAGCGGTATTACATTCATTACTGCTTTCTACCAAAGAGAGTGTTTGCATTTTCTCATGCCTAATTATTCCTCATCTCCCCGGTGTTTTTAATCAGCTGCATGCAAAAGAAACAAAAAAGGAAGCTTGTCTGGAATCAAACCAAAGATATATTTATTCTTCATTTCTGTGTAGTTTTGAGTGGCAGCTGTCTTCATGAAAAGAAGCAGAAGCACATAAAGTTACTGTAAAGCTTTCTCATGACATTTCTGGGCTTTGTTTAAACTTCTGAGATCACACGCACCTCATCGTAAAGCTTTATATCCATCCTGCACTGGTCCACGGGCCACAGGAGAACTGAGCTCACACAGCTGATTGGCAGAGTTTCTAACACAGTGACGCTCCCGCTGCACGGCTCTTTGTTTTCATTCGCCGACGGGCTGTTTTTCCTCCACTGGTGATCCTCTCTGAGCAGATAGAGGGTTTCTCTAGTTGCCAGAACCGTCAACGGCATCCAGATAGCCTCTGAAAGAAAGCCAGAAAAGTTTCACGTTATTTAAATAACTCCAAAAGTGCCATTATAACATATTCACACAGAGCTAAATCATATCTTAAGTCATCTCAGGTCATTCTATAAAGAACTGCAGCATTTTCTCCCTCGAGCAAGAGCAACACATTTAAACTTTACTGTTTTGAGCTTTGAGATTTTAACCTCTGATCTTGTCATATAAGCTGCCTTTAGAGGTCACTGATGTTAAAAGCTTTACAAAGTACTTTTGATCTACAAAGAAAAGTTATGGTGTTACATTTCATGCCAGAAAGCTGCATCTTCTGTGGGACACGTGGAGGAAGAAAAAAAAACTGAGAGAGAAGTCAGATCCAGACATGTTAAAATTATAGTACTTGAAATTCCAGAGACCTACACAGCTCTGTGCAGCCTGCAGCTACCCCTGCTTTAAATGTGCCTGCTTTAGCAGAGCCAGTTAGGCGTCCTGCAGCGCCAGTATCTACCAAACTCACGCCAAAGCAGTCACCTGCCATCGCTGAGTAAAAACAAAAGATGTCTGCCTCATTTAATGGCACAAGTTTGATTGTCGATAGGCATCTCACGTCAGCTACTCCCCACAAATTGCATCCAGTTTTTTTTGGGAGGGGGGGTCCCTCTTCCTGCTATAATCTACTTTTATCTTCAAGGAAATAAAACCTTGTTGCCATTTCATTTGTAATTCTCCCCTTTAGCACATTATCCTGGCATTTATTCCTGCAGTAATTCTGGGGGTGCAGAAGTAGCGTCAGGGATTTAATTGGGCCAAGATTCCTTACTTCTGGCTAAAACCAACAGTTAGGATTTAGCTTTTTCTCCAGCTTGTAAACTAAATTACCTCAATACAAAAACCTCACGACAAACAACACTAACATAAAGAGATACACTCACCAGCCACTTTATTAGATAAACCTGTTCAACTCCTCATTAACACAAACATCTAATCAGCCAATCACATGGCAGCAACTGAGAGCATTTAACCATGAAGACATGGTCAAGACGACCGCTGCAGTTCAAACTGAGCAGAACTGTCAGATCGCCTTTTTCAGCAGAATGGTGAAAAAGGTGATTTAAGTGACTTTGAACGTGTCTTGGTTCTTGGTGCCAGACGGTCTGGTCTGAGTATTTCAGAAACTTCTGCTCTGCTGGGATTTTCCCATATAACCGTGTCTAAGGTTTACAGAGAATGGTCTGAAAAAGAGAAAATGTCTAGTGAGCAGCAGTTCTGTGGGTGAAAGTGCCTTGTTAATGCCAGAGGAGAATAGCCAAACTGTTTCAAGCTGCTAGGAAGGCAATAGTAACTGGAATAACTACTACTTGTTACAACCAAGGTATGTAGAAGAGCATATCTTGAAGCAGATGGGCTAGAGCACAGCAGAAGACCATAATGGGTGTGGTCTCCTGCCATCAGCTAGAACAGCAAACTGAGGCAACAATTCGCAGACTCACCAAAATTGGTCAATTCAAGACTGGAAAAATGTTGCCTGGTTTGATGAGTCTCGATTTCTACAGCAATACTGAAATGGTAGGGTCAGAATTTGGAGTAAGCATGCACGGATTCATCCTGCCTCGTATCGACTATTCAGGCTCGTGGTGGTGTGATGGTGTGGAGGATATTTTCTTGGTACACTTTGACCACCTAGTACCAAATGAAGATTGTTAAAACACCTTACCCTCCCTGAGTATTGTTGCTGACCATGTCCATCCCTTTATGACCACATAATGGCTGCTTCCAGCAGGATAACACACCATGTCAAAAAGCACAAATGACCTCAAACTGGTTTCTTTAACATGACAATGAATTCGCTCTACTCAAATGGTCACAGTCACCAGATCTCAATATGATCGAGCACCTTTTGGATGTGTTGGCAGCAACTGTGTAAAGCTATCATGTCAATATGGGCCAAAATCTCTGAGGAATTTTCCAGCTTGTTGAATCTATGCCATGATGAGTTAAAGCAGCCCTGAAGATAAAGGAGGGTCTAACTAGGTACTAGCAAGGTGTACATAATAATGTCATCAGTGAGGACATAAGTACATCCTGTGCCTTGAAATCTTATCTGTCTGGAAGCAAGTGGCTGTACTGAAAATAAAGAGATGAAAGTGATTTATCTAGTGATAACTGATAGACATCCAGAACGGAAGCAAACTCTGTGAGATAAAAAGAAACAAACAGAAAAAAAGAGTAATAAAAACTCAAGTCAGCAAAAAAAACAACTTATGAACAAGTGGATGTGTCACCTTGTAGGACAAAAGCCAGAACATAGAAGAACTGCAGCTGTCCGTCCTCCACATCTGCCTGGATGTCTTCGCACACTAAAGGCCTGACAGATCAGACAAAATCCAGTGTTAACATGACATACAAACACAAACAAAAATCTCCTTCAGTTAAAGATACAATGGCATAAACACCGATTTGTATAAAATAACAGGGCGGTTTGGAGCCTTGTGGCTGACAGGTGTGAGATTGAAGGGCTTCAACATCCCAGCGTAAAGTTCACAGTGACTCTGAAGCAAAGGGGATAATTAACATAATGACAGCTGACAGGAGTTGTGTTGTGCAAACACTGGAAGTGAGACTGTTGTTCGCTGCCTCAGAACACATGAAGGTTTGTTTATATTTTTTGATTTTGTGTTGTGAATCCTGGAGGAAAAATGACAAATTGGGAGATTTAAGGCCTTATTGTGTTGGCACCTGACTGAATTTGCTAATCTACTTAACAGGCACTTAACAGGCTTGGTTTCTGTCACTGTCAATGTATTTAAGCTAAAGAAAAAAAGTATTTATTTATGTTCTCTAACTTGGAAAAAAAATTTTTTTCCAGGATGTCTAAACTGCCTCATATACTTACACAGTTGGTGTGTATAATTGAAAAGTTGGATTATTCACAGCACGTTTTTTTTTTTTTTTTTTTTGCAGGTTTATGGGAGGTTTTTCTTTTTTTTGCATGTTTCTTCCCTGAAATCATACTTTCATGAGCTAAACCACATTCCTTTTCAGTGAGCACCCAGGAAAAGCTTCTATCTTCTGAGTGAGAAAGGAAAACATACAAATAAAGGTGCAGAAACACTACTGGCACTGTTAACAAACTACACGGGGGACATGCATGCTTTAGGACTTGCAGAGCAAAACACATGTTACAAATTAAGATGTGGTTTACCAGCTAATTTAGTGGAGCCATTTTACAAAATGGAGTCTAAAAAAAGCTGATTGTAATCAACTAAAGATGTGTCAGAAATGTGCAGTGTTAGAACTTCTACTGCCGTAACTCCCTTTAACCTACACGGCCCAACCACATACAAATGTGCACAACACTATTCAGACCACATCTTTCAGCATCTACGCAAATAAAATCAAAGACGCCTGCTGTTTTCTCACTGCATCCAGCGGGTCCTCCCTCAGCAAAAGTAGGCGTGCAGATGCAGTGTGGGTGCGTACCAGAGATGGTGCTCAGGGGTGAGCCTTGTGGTGGAGATCGACTTCAGCTTGCTCTCTGATTTGTGAGCCATCTCACGCACAATTCCTGAAGAAACGGCAAGAAAACAATTAGTAGTGGTCAAAGAATTACCCGTGAATATTCCCTCTCACCCAGGTTTTACTAGAGTTGGCTTGCATGATTCACTGTTAATTATTTTATGCTGCATCTTGGTGAGCTCCCTCAGTTCATTCTACCTGAAACAAGCCATTTTAGCACTTCTCCCTTTAACTCTTTAGCCCCCGAAAGCCTCCTAAGAGTAACCCTTCAAGCTCTTTTATGAACAGTTGTTTCTGTCGTATTTCAGACCTCCTCATAGAACAGAATTACTGGGTGTGCCTGAGAAGATAGTGAGGGTGGTCTCTGCCTATGCAGCCATCCTTGGATAAGTCCAGATACTATTCCAACTGTCATCAAACCACATGTTTATTGATATATAATGAGGTGTTAAAACTTGTCATTAAGGGTACAGGGGCAGGTTGCCAAATATCATCTTTATGTGGGAAAGTTAAAACCTTTCAATAGTTCTGCATTTGTTCAGGTATTTGAATATGTAGAGCTTATGCAGAGGGGTATGCAACCTACGCAAATGTGGTTATATGCGGTGCTCCAAAAAAAACCCAAAGCATGCAGCTTAGTATCGATGATGCTGTGCAAGCGGGTATATGCTTATTGGTTGGAAGGCAACAGGATGAAAAGAACGGATGAAAGGGAGTTCACCATGAATGGGAGAAGCATGAAAAAACAGCAAAGATTACAAAAAAATTGCATGAGAAGCATCAAGAGTGGCCGCAGTCATTTCATTGTTTTTAGCATTCAGTTTCACTTCAATTCAATTTTATTTAAATAGAAACAAACCACAACAACAGTCACCTCAAGGTGCTTTATCTTGGAAAGTAAAGACCCTACAAAAACAGAGAAAAAACCCACAACAATCAGATGAACCTTGTGAGGAAGCACTTTGCGACAGTGTGAAGGAAAAACTCATTTTTACCAGGAAGAAACCTACGGCAGAACCAGGGACAGGGAGGGGCGGCCATTCATGTGCTCCCTCTGTGACTGACCAACAAAAGTACAAACTGAGGTTTTTTCAGCATTCTGAATATGTAATCTGTTGAGATTTGGGTTTATATTTGTGGAAATTTTTAAGATATCAATTTTCATTGTGGGATATGATGCATTAGGGTCATTTTAGGTGACATTTGCAAAAAAATTCCAGAGGTGGAAGAGCTCTAGTATTCCAAAAGAAACCACAGAATTTCTTCCACATATATGGCGTGTCACTCAGTGTCCATCGATCTATCGCCGAGTTCATCATTAATGGACAATCCAGGCCCCAGTTGCCTAGATAATCCTCTAATTTATTGATAGGTCAATATTGACAGTATCCTTAGTTCGCACTGGTAGTTGCTTCATTTGGTTATCTTAAGTTTCAGGAGGTGTATTTGTCATTTGTCTGGCATGTTACATTTAGCACATTAAGAAATATCCAACCACCAAAAATTCAAAAATGGTTCCAATACTCAAAAAATGTAATGAAGGTTGAATGAAGATTAAGAGTGTGAAACCTCAACCTTCCCAACCAAAGATCTATTAGTTCACCACTGAAAATTACTTAAAATTTCTTAGATTCCTTCTGAAAATGACATGTGACCATTTCAGCAGTTTACAGCTGGCAGCTTGTTGAACACACCTCTGTTCTCACTTTCCTGAGGCATTTTAGATGAAGTTGACAGATTTGGGGGTTTAGGAACATTTAACAGGAGAAAGCAATCAGGTGAAAGGATACAAATATTACTTCTAAACTTGTAAACGTGTACTATCCTAGAAATGTCACACCCAAACTTTCATGGAAAGAAGTCTAAAGACAAAAGTGGAACCCAAGCCGAGACTTCTTCTGGTAACTGTCATAAGGTGCAGGTGTTAAATATCAGCACCATTGAATCAGTGGTTGAGAAAATGCTGGGAACACAATCCGCCGGGTCACGCCAACAGTTGTGAATTGTGGCGTATCATTGAGTGTGACTACAACAAAGGAAAGAAATGATAACTGGGGTCAAGTTTGAATAGATGAGATTTCAAAGATTTAAAGAGACACTGAGGGGGAGACGGAAAGAAAGAGGACAAGGCTCAGTTACAGCTGAAGGAACATAAAATGAGGGCAAAACATGCTCTCCTTTATTAAAAATGTGAGAATCAGAAAAAAAAGTCTTATCTAATTTTCACCTATGTTACAAAATGACACCGTATCCCCAAAAGTTCATCTACAGTTTGGTTCCTTAAGTGTGAGTAAAGTTTAAAGCATTTAATTTTACTTACAAAAGTGTTTATTTACATTTGCTATATGTCTATCTTAGTATAATGTAATGTATGAAAAAAAAAATATATATATATATATACACACACACTAGGGCTGCCACAAACGATTATTTTGATAGTCGACTAGTCACCGATTATTTTTGCGATTAGTCGACTAATCAGGTCATGCATCCACCAGCATGCATCTGCTCTTATATAACTATCATTAGCTTACAGCTTTAAGTGTTTAAAGTATGTGCTAACTAAAAATAAAGACAAGATGATAGTTTATTAAATTTTAATGAAATTTGCAGATTGTTTCGGTGAAGTTTAATAAACTCCTTGCTATCTAAAATATAACAGGACACCGGAGTATATTCTCGAGCATCTCACACTTCTGATAACCAGCTGTCTGCTTGACGTTTATTCAGCTGTGTAAAAACTATAACTTTAATCTCAGGCAAACCGATTTACTCAGGAACAAATAAAATACTAAAAAAGCCAAACAATAACATTTTTAAGTTATCTAAGTGACTTATGCATGTTTAACCTGAGTAGCGAAAGACGGCGGTGGGTTTGAAAACGATTTGCCGGGAGTCCGGTGTTCTCAGCGGCTCTAGTGAGCCTTGCCCCCGGCTAGCTATCGAGCTAGTGGGTAACAGACGTCTCCGAAAACGTCGGAGCGCTTTTGAAAATATGTGGTGTCTTGATAAACTGAGCAGATATTTGAGGTTTACACAGCTACATTCTCGCCTGAAAATATGTTAAACGTTTATTTTGTGACCCAGAAAGAATAATAAGAGTAATATTAAAACTAACTAGCTGCCGCCATTGTTGACAACTGAGCTGGGCTGCGCTATGAATTCTGGGACAGAGCTACTTCTTCTTCTTCGGGGTTTAACGGCAGCTGGCATCCTTGTACATGCAGTGCTGCCATCTTCTGTTTCAGTCCGTTATTACACTCTTAAATCCTGCTACTTATTCCTGCGTCTTTTGTGATCTTACAAAGCTTCAAACGAAGCGTCGACTATTAAATCAGTCGTCGACGATTTTGATAGTCGACATAATCGTGACTAGTCGACTAATCGTGGCAGCCCTAACACACACACACACACACACACACACACACACACACATATATACACATATATACTGTATATGTATACACACACATATACATATATATATGAAAGGTGCATATTCATTCACCACTTTACTAAAATACCCTTGTTCAACTCATTAACACAAAAAAAATCGGATTTAAACAATTGCATGGCAGCAACTCAGTGTATTTAAGTATGTAGGCATGGTCAGGATGACCTGCTGAAGTTCAAACTGAGCAGCAGAATGGTGAAGAAAGGTGATTTAAATAACTCTGAACGTGGCATGGTTGCTTGTGCCAGACGGCCTGGTCTGAGTATTTCAGAAACTGCTGATCTACTGGGATTTTCACCACACAGCCATCTTTACCAAGAATGGGCTAAAAAATAGAACATATCTTATGAGCAGCAGCTCTCTGGGTGAAAATGGCTTGATATCAGAGGTTAGAAGAGAAACTGGACAAAAAATGTTAGATGAGTCTCGATTTCTGCTCCAACATTTGGATGGTAGGGTCAGAACTTGGTGAGAATGCCACCATCTTGTCTTTTATCAACAGTCTGGGCTGATAATGCAATGATGTGGGGGATATTTTCTTGGCACACTTTAGGCCCTTTAGTACCAACTGGTTTTCTGAACATGACAATGAGTTCACTTTACTCAGATGGCCTCCACAGTCACCAGATCTCAATCCAAAGAGCACCTGTGGGATGTGGTGGAATGTTAGACTCATCATGGCTGTGCAGCTGACAAAACTGCAGCAACTGTGTTATGGTGTCATGTAAATATGGACTAAAATCTCTAAGAAATGTAACCTGCACCTTGTTGAATCTGTGCCATGAAGAATTAAAACAGTTCTGAAGGCAAAAGGAGGTCCAACCCAGTAGCAAGCAGTGTGTTGGTAAAGCAAGGGTAAAGTGGCCATTGTACATAGTGTATGTGTATGCATTTAACATCTATAGATGACTAATCTTGCTTTACTTTACTTTTAAGTACTATTTAGAAAGTGTCAAGCTTCTCTCTAAGCGTCTGGACTTCTTTAGGTTTCTTGAAGACATTTCACCTCTCATCCAAGAAGCTTCTTTACTTCTAAGACTAATTGGTGGAGAATCACAGAGTTCAAGCCCTATGGGAATGTCCCCAAGAGGGTCACGGACCCCCTATTGATCCTCTACCTAATCACACGAGCCAAGGTGTGAAAACGGGTGTGGGTCACAATCAGCCAAGGTTTCGGGTGAAACCTAGCGCCACCCTATCATGTGATTTACTGAGGTTTACTGAGAACCTTCACAGACATAAAGCTTCTCTTTTTCCTTTATGGAAACAGCCCAAATTTCAACAAAAACATTGTTGACATTTAATAAAATGATTCTAAAAATATACACCAGCTTTTAAAAGGTGTGTATCAATCTATAATGTTTGATGTAATGAAATGTCATTCATACTGACATTTCAGTAAGCATGAAGAAAGATTTAGGGTTCAGAAACCAGTCGTGACATTGGCCACACACACAGTTTTACATTCCTGATAAATTTCAAAGTTAAACAATCATTTTGAACTAATCAGTGCTTATAAACACATAATTCACCTCTCAGGATTAAGTGCCACAAAATTAGATCAACATTTTATTTTTTGTTCTCATATATTTGTAACCACTACCTTTTTTTATCCAAAAGGTAGTGGTTACCACTTTGCACGAGAACCCATTTTCATTTCTTAAAAAAAAAATAAAATAAAGAAATAAGAAAAGAAAAATCATATTTTGTCATTAAATCTAATTGTCGAATTGTTTAAAATCTTGTGGTTTATCAAACTCTGTTGCCTTTGGATAAAAAAGGTAAGGTTCTTGCCCCGCTTTGTGTCACGTGTCTGATGTTTTTCAAGACTGTGCATAGTTTTAATCATATTCATTTATTTTAATCATTTCCTTAAAAAAAAAGTTTCAAAATATTTTGGACAAAACTGACAGATGGCTCAGTCGCTTTCACGAAAATCTGCACTGGCCCCGGGTCAAAGTTTCCCCACACTCCTGGCAGTGTTTAGCATGTCTGAGGGGAAGCAGTGAGTGTTAAGACTAACAACGAGATTAAATAACGTGTTAACGTGGACAGTTTAGCGAGGTGCCATCCAAGACCGCAATCAGGAGTAAGTAAAGGTGACAAGCAGAGCGTGTTAAGAACCAAATCTGAAACAAACAGACTTTCACTAGAGCTCTGCTCTGTGTCAATATTGCTGTGTGGCTGCTTCCAACAACAACACCCCTGATCATTTTCACATGATATCAAATACCAAACCACCGTCTGATACGTTAGACACTCGGGACAGGAAATGGGTAAAGATTTGATTTTCTAATTCCAGTTTCCAAAGCAACATCTCTCTCAGTTGATACCGACAACTCGCACCAAATCTTCTACAACACGGTTTGATTGCAACAGTGAACATTAATAGAGTCCTTCAAGCGTGAGAAAAGACCTGGCAGACCCCCCCTCCCCCCAAAAAAAACACCCCAAAAAACCCTGGGCCGTAGTTTCCAGAGGTCTTGTGTTATCTCTCCTGTTTCAATAAAGCTGTGTCAGACTAGGTTGGAGAAAGAAGCTCTAAGCTCCAGAAAACTGTCCCTGTTATAACCACATCCTTCCTCTGTCTTCCAGGCAGCGAGTCCATCGTCATTCCAGTTGTGGTTTCGAAAAAACTTTGTCCACATGAAAGGAGCCAGCTTGGACAACAGTCAGACTTTGTTATGGTTAAGCTTTTCCGTATTTCTCCTGACAAAATATTGCAACAGCTGTTTTCGGGGTTAATTTGGCAGTGGCATCAGAGAGTTTGTCATATTAGCCACTTTGTTTTCAGGACAGAAATAAGTACAGCCTTCGTATAATTCACATGTAGGTGTCTAAAGCAATGAGAAACATCGGGATTCATTTGTCTTTTGAGAATGCACCTGGAAGGATACAAAAAGATCTTATTTGTGGGTTGGTGTTTTTTTTTTCTCTACTCCTTCTGCTTTGTTTTGGAGACATTCTGGTCTTGCTGAAAGCAATCTGGAATTATTTTCACCCACAAAGAATACAACGCAGTAAATGAGCGGTTTATGGACTTAAAAAGAAAATGCTGTTAGTGGAGAGACAAAACTTCAAGGAAGAGGGAGAAGAAAGAAGCAAGTGGGATGCCTAAAATGTTCCTTGATCCTGGTCAGTGAGGGGATCAAATAAGTTCATAAATACTCTCATATATGTGAGTGAGGCTCGAATTTAGCTTTGGAAACGTTCGTCAGACAAACATATTTAGATAATGAACTGCCTTTTTGTTTCAGTACATTACATTGAAATGTTTCTTCAGTTTTTTTTTGTTGTTGTATTTTTTACTGAAAGATGAAACCAGAGTGGAAATTGAAGATAAATTATTTTAATATAATGACCAACCACTAAACAATGCGACTCTTACAAAAGCGCATTGGTAAATGAAACCAAATTGTGGTAGCGACTCTCAGCAGAAATTCAGGACTATTTTGGCTAAAATATATACCCACTTCTGTGGCAGGAAGCCTTCAGAGAATTACTTGCAAAAGGGAAAATCTGCCCACTTTTGATAATTGGCAGTTGTTTCAGACCCTTTCTATAAGCGATGCGTGCAAAATGTCAATTTTTTAAAGGTTTTTGCCTTTTTAAACATTCCTTTGAAAAGGAAAAATAGAGTCTGCATTTATAAAAACAGATTACCCCTTCCTCTCAAAACAATATGTAAAAAGATTTGATATGATCTGAAATAATTACACTTGTAGCCTCAAAATTATGTTGAAATGTTTGAAGGATACAGTCCAATATAAGTAAATAAGTCAGCAAAACTCATTTGGACTTTTCTGTCAGTAAATGCCAGTGTTTTTGCCCATGTGAGCTGCTGTTAGCCTATGTTAGCTGCTGTTAGTGAAACTTTTTTTTTTTTTTTTTAAATTGGATCTAACATTATTGGACTTGGACACTTAGTGAATAAACTCGATACTCGACAGACACTCGAGCCTAACATTAGGCAGGCTAACAATAAGCATATTTATGCATGTTTATGTGTTAGAGCCCTGAATTCAGTTCAAGAAATGAGGCTTGAGGTGAGAAGGAAATGCGTGCCACATATTTGACCGGTCTCTAGCCACAGACATGCGGTAGATTACGTAGAACGGCGATGTCCATCTTGGCCACTATATTCAAGATGGTGGGACAGCTTTGCAGCTTCAACAAAGCAGCGCCTATAATCGTGTCAACCAGCTGGCAGCCAGTTGAGTTGTGCTCATTGACAAAGACTCATTCAGATTGATTGCAACATGTTGGCAATCTGTCTGTATTTATAAACTACACAGCAATTATTTGAACTTGAACAATCTCTTTGAGTGTGATTGCAGTCAACAAAAGTGGTCGTCAGTGTTGAATACCCTCCAGCTCTGTGTAACCATTTAGTCACCACAAGTGGTAATCGGTCACAGAATGTGAAAAAACTCAACACAATTAAAAGGCAGCCATCGGTTTTGTTTGTAGTTGTAAGGAGAATGCTGTCCTATTTTTACTTGTGACTGAGCCATTAGCTTGGTCTGAATTAGGAGGTAGCTTTGTCATGCTAACTGTATCCTGTGCCAGGTTGTTTTTCAGTTAAGACTTCTACGTGAACAGAAATCAAAACAAGTAAATAAACTGAGCAAGATCCTTAAAAAGTCCATATGCAAAACACAACACATGCTTTTTTCTCCACATCCATCAGGCTTGATCTGTACAAACATCAGGGACCATCCCTCTCTGTGCTGTTTTAATTGTAATTTTTGTTCGCATGGGTTCAATATCAAGACGTTATATGTGCTAAAACTAAGCATCGATCCTTTTCCACACATGCCAAAATGTTTTCCTGTTTTCTCCAAATGTTTAGGGGCTGGTAATTGTCAAATTGATTTTCCATATTTCTCCAGACATTCCAAAGCCCAGGAAGGAGTCCCTGTATAATAAAAGGTTTTCCTCTCAGCCTCTGGTCCTCTCAGTCAGACAAGTTGGTGTGGTGATGTGCTCAGTCTGTGGAAACCCAATACTGAGGGGGACGGGGTAGAAATTTGCGTCACAAAGCACACATATGGTATAGTATTACTTTGTGGAGGCGAGTGGGTCTGTGACAGGGAACATGTTGTTCAAATGTCTGCCTCAGGGACGTAACACAGCCCTCCAACTTTTAAAATTAGGTTAACTGTGTTGCATCTTCCCTCATTGTGCCCTGAGGTTAGTCCTGAACCCAGTGTAACCAGTAAACACAGCGAGAACGGGCCAGTCACATTGTCTTTCTGACTATATTAACAAAATAAAAACTTCCATACAGTTCCCTTTTATTCAGTGGGGTTTCTTTTTTACCTGTTAAACGGCCAAAGAAGCGTTTGCACCGCACGCTGTCCCTCACGAGCAGCGTGTAGGCCACGCCCACATCTTCAAACTCCATGTGGATGCTCTGAGAGCCCAGCCCCACCTCCAGGTAGCTCAGCTCCATGATTGGGTAGCTGTCCCTTTTCTGCAGCCAATTGGTGAGCTGGCCTCTGCTGGGAGGAAACAACATGAGGCATCAGGAGGTAAAGAAAATGTCCTGCCTCGCTGACCTCGATTAAACAGTTTACGTGATGTCTGACACTTGTAATACGTTTGTGAAAGTCAGAGTTTTGTTAGTGCAAATCACATCAGTAACTTATGTAATGCCTCATTTTTCAGGGATTAGGACACCGGGTCAAATCCATATTAACAGTCTGGTTTCCGAGACAGTGCCAAGAACAAGAGAATTCAGCACCTGCAACATGCAGTACATAGCAACTTTTGACGTCACCTTGGAAGAGCATCAGAGGAAAAGCTGATGTGTGAGGGAAGTCGACCTATTATGGCCGACAAATTTCTCACAGAGGGGAGAAAAACAGAAAAGAGCCCAGGGACTGCAGATGCTTTGAGGTCAATGTGTTTTCAAGATGTGACCTAGAAACAGGTTATTCTGCTGGGCAGGTTGTGCAATATTAGCCAGATCCTAATCAGAGGCTGTTGAGTTTTTCACCACCATCACAAGACATAATTGTTATCTGCCGCGTGGTTGCATGGAAAAGTTAGCTTTGAGGACGCTGCTTAAACTTGTCCTTAAGTGGCTTTGATTTAATCATCTTTTTATCTGTTTCGGTTTTATGGTCAGCATACACCTGCTCTTGGGGAAAGTCTTCACACTTGATTCAACGTAAATCAATCATCGAGGCACTGAAGATACCACAAAGCTAGAAAAAGCGCTGAGATAGTTTTTGTCATTAAGGTCTACATAAAGTACTAAAATAAAACTGCAAAACTCATAGTATTGCCATCACAGTTCAAACAAGATACAATAAATGTAAGAAAGCAAACAAATATGCATCGTACAGTGTCTTGAAAATGTACTTGCCCCGTCCTGATTTCTTTTTTTTCTGCTTACCAAACAAATTATAATATTAGACAACAATAATCCAAGTAAGTACAAAATGCAGTTCGTAACTGACAGTTTCATTCATTAAAGGAAAAGAGTTATCCAAACCTACCTGGCTCTGTGTTAAAAGTAATTGCCTTGTATTGTAAAATCATGAATAAACTGCGATTCACCACATTTTTAGAAAGCTGAGTTCAGTTTCACTCCCCAATCTCAGGTCCGATTACTGACAGACCTGTTGAATCAATAAATCACTTAAATAGAGCCTGTCTGTTAAGTGAAGTAGGTGAAATGATTTCAGAACCAACATGTGATGCCACAATCTAAAGAAAGAGCTGAGAAACAAAGTTACTGACATCTTTCAGTTTTTACAAAGCCATTTACAAGGCTTTGAGACTCCAGTGAGTGAGAACCATTATACACAAATGGAGAAAACTTGGAACAGGCGTGAACCGTACCAGGAGTCACCAACCTACCAAAATTACCCCAACAGCACATCAACGACTCATCCAGGAGGTCACCAAAGAACCAGAGCAACATCTAAAGAACTGCAGGCCTCACTTGTTAAGGTCAGAGTTCATGATTCAACAATAAGACAAATACTGGGCAAAAATGGCATCCATGGGAGAGTTCAAGGAGAAAACCACTGCTGACCAAAAAGATCACAAAGACGACGTCTCACATTTACCAAAAATATCTTGATGATTCCCAAGACTTTTGGAAAATATCCTGTGGACTCATGAGACAAAAGCTGAACTTTTTGAAAGGTCTGAGTCCCGTTACATCTGACATAAAACTAACAGCATTTCGTAAAATGGACATCATAGCAACAGTCCAGTCAAACATGGTGGTGGTAGTATGAGGGTCTGGGGCTGCTTTGCTCAAGTAAGGAAAATCCTGAAAGAGGATGACTATCAGTTCATGCCCCGAAGCACCTCTAAATGACTCAAAAAAAAAACAAAACAAAAAAAAACAACAAAAAAAACAAAAAACAAAATGAGGATTTTAGGGTGGCCTAATCAAAGTCTGGATTCAAATCCTGAACTTAAGATGCTTTGGCATTGACCTTAAACAGCCCGTTCATGCTGGAAAAATGTCCAATGTGGCTGAATTGAAACAATTCTGCAAAGAAGAGAGGGCCAAAATTCCTCCACGGTGACGTGCCAGTTATTGCAAACACTTGATTCCCCCCCAGGTCTAAATAGCTTTTTTTCCTTAAATGAAATCATCATTTAAAAACTGCATTTTGTATTTACTCAAGTTATATTTGTATTATATTAAAATTAGTTTGATGATCTGAAACATATAAGTGTGACAAATATGCAAAATACAAAAAAAGAAAGAAAAAAAAAGAGGAAAGGAGCAGAAACCTTTTGACAGTGCTGCATTTACAGTTTAGATATCTGCATAAGACTGAGAGGACTCTGTAGCAAATAGGACTAAAATCCCCTCTTATGATCTGACTCTACTGACCAATCATACTGGAGCAAGCTTCGGTTGCAGAAGGAAAGGTAAGATTACAGTTACTGAAATACAATCTTGAAATGATTGCCAATCATCTGATGATGATTTAATGTTTTGTTAGCTTTTTAAGAAGCTTTCTGCATCAGAAGCAGAGTAGTTGATGGGTTCCAAGACGGCACTGACGGTCATTCATGTTTGCCTTCTCTGTAGATTTCTGTAGTGTTGTTTTTTGTTTGAACAAAAACTTTGTGATTTATTTGGAGCTTTAGAAACTCTTGTCCCCAATTCTGTCACTACAGTTCGTCCCCTCTTCACCGCTACCAAACTAATTAATACTGGCTGAAGTGAAACACATGTGGGTAAAGGATGCTACAAAACTCCATTATGCTGGGAAACACAGAGATTTACTTGGGAAAGACTGGCTTAAGCAGCTTTGTGTGAACAAAATTGCTCTACTTACTGCAAATCTGATGTCATTTCCAGGAAATAAATACGTTGATCTGAGACAACCAGCAGCGAGGGAACCTCCCCAGGTTCTCCAAATTTGACAGCTGACATCTGAAAGTCCAGAGAAAAACAAGCAAACAGAAGGGGGTAAATGACAAAAAGCTGGAAAACACTGACCGTCTTAGCAGAAGAACAGAGAGGCTCTCCTGTGCTGATAAACTCTTTTACAACATTGTAATGAGCACCATAAAGTCAACAATAAACTATTAAACAACCACATTATCAGATGACACCAAGCTCTGCAAGTTTTCTTGCATCATTTCCTCCAATATAACGCAAGAAGTAAGAGAACAAGTGAAAAATGGAGCAGCCCCTGTCACTGGGTAAATAAACATAACCAAGATGAATGGTGTGTGACTTCCTGTTTCCAGCTGCTTGGTCCTGTTTGGCTCTTTGCTCTTTGTACAAGTGTCTCATAGAGACAAGCAACACCCTGGTGATTCGAAGAAGTCTCAAACAACATTTAATGACGACAGCAGTGCACAAGCTACACAAAGGAGCCAAAGAAGAGGAAGAAGAAAAAGAAGAAGAAGAGTGAGGCTTCAATGGGATCCTGGGAGATTTACTGTCAGAGTTCGTCTTGGCTGACTGAGATGAAACCGCAGATGAAGGGTAATAGGTCTTAAAGTTGTCACCAGCTATTAAGCTGGAATTTTTTTCACCCCACTGGGGAGATAATCTAAAGTTTTTTACATTTTTTTTCCTTTAAAACCACAGTCACAAAAGAAACAATAACACCGACATATAAAAATGCTGCACTGCCAAAATTGAGCGATCAGTCACAGGCTGCCATCGCCGGCAAACTTGTGCTTTAACACAGAGTCTGGAAATAATAGTGTTTCCTGCCTTTACACTAATGCCAGTAAAGATTTAAAGACCCTGAAAACATATTTTCTCAATCTTCTCCTTACTGTGAATTATGAAACCCTACAATAATACATTATTTTCTTTGGTTTTTTAAGCTTTTAAAAAAAAAGAAAAAAAATTATTATTATTTTTTTTTTAAATGTCCCCTCTGTGTGAGGCTCACAAACCTTAAGGAAAGAATGAAGTTCTTCTTCTTCCTCAAAGACTTCTACATCCAGGAAAAGCTTGAGCCGATGGTCCACCACCTCGTAATCCTCAGACAGAAGATCCAAATCATCTAAAAAATATATATGAGAAAAAAAAACTAAGTCATAATAAGTTACAAAGTAGCTAAAATCAGCTCTGTATTTATGCTTTCAGATGATTCTACATTAATATCGTTACAGCGTAGCTTCCTGGAAACACTGGGAAGCCTTGCATACAGTATTTCTTGGTTTTTATGAAACCATATTCGGAGTTTACTGTAGCAGACTGCAGCGCTGGCCAACAGCCCTCATGCAGAAAGGCATTTAAGAGCAATAAATCCACCAAAGAACAGCAACAGAAGTTATTAGAACTGTGATGGATGGTTGTAGCTGATCAAAAACGACAGGGCACGGATCTGCAGAGACCAAAGCTGAGGCCTTTGATTTGAGAAGAGTGCAAACAGAGATCTGATTAAAACAGCCTTTGAACTTTCAGATAACTGCTTTTAAATGGGGAGAGGTGCATGCACACACAAGCATACGCACAGGTTGACAAGTCTTTAGAGACCGGTTGAAGAGGTGCTCTGGAACAATGGATGCACTGTGTCGCTAAAAAAAACCCCCAAACAAACCCCATATTCAATGTGCGTCAGTGTTTTGGGATGAGTTGTCTCCAGAACGAAACTGCCATTTCAGAAGGACAGATTACATGGCTCTGCAACTGCAATCTCACAATTGGAAAAAAACAGAGGAAAAAAGGGGAAAAAAGATACAGAAAGCTATCATTACGACTCGGCCTTCCCTCTCTGAGGCTTTCATTCCTCTCCCATCACTTCCAGCAATGACTCTAATCTGTCTTGTTGCACATTTAACATGTGGTTCATCTAAAAATGGCAGCCAGATGTGTGTGTGTGTGTGTGTGTGCGAGGGGGGGGATCAGATGCTGTCACAGAGATACAGAGCAGCTCAGAGGATTTCTGTGCCACACAATATTCATAAATATTTCTCAGTCTGCACTCACTTTCAATTAAGACTTAAATCTGTCTTTAGGAAAGGCAGTAAAGCCGACGTAAACAGTTTAAACCACATGCCACAGCTGATGTGTTTTACAATGACCACGCGAAGTGCAGAATTTGAGTTTGAAGCAATAAAACTCCACTTATATTTTACTGCTGTTTGGCTTGTCCTTCAATAAACAGTGCTGCCAACAAAGTTATTTTAGATGTAAAAATGTATGTATGTGTATGTCGGGTGTGCATGTCAGGATTTTCACTTGGGTGCGGTTAAAAGGTGCATGGTTAGCTGTATTGTTTTTAAAACTATACTACAGGCTAACAGCCGAAGGTTTAAAGCATGACTCGAAAGAGTTCAACCACTACTCTTTATGACAAGCGCTCGCTTATCCATCCAAAGATGTGCACTGTGCCTGCAGTTAACTGATAAGAAAAGATGACATTTGAGGTGAAGTGATGCTTTTATTACTAAGCTCTTCATTTCTCTTTTACGACAACAGAGTGTTGGAATAGTGACTATAAAATGCTCTACAAGCATTTGCCCCCTTTTTGATTTCTTAGTTTTTTGCATGTGACGCTTACATGTTTCAGATCAAACAAATTCTAAGTATAAGGTTTTTTATTTACTTGGGTAATCTTTGTCAAGAATTAAAACTTGTTTAATGATCGGAAACATGACAAATATCCGAAAAATTGCTAATTAAGGAAGGGGACAAATACTTTTTCGTAGCAGTGTATACAAAAGCCACAGTGTAACATCTGCTGTGCATTGTGCCCGCTGCCACAACAAAAGAAAAACGAAAAGAAAAAAGAGAATAAGGAAACAGTTCAGTCGAGGGTACAACAGTTATTCTGTCTTCCTGCCTTTTGTCACTGCAGAGTTGCTCCAAAAAGTAAATGGTAAACGGCCTGTATTTGTATAGCGCTTTCCCTATGGACCCCAAAGCGCTTTACACTACATCCAGTCATCCACCCATTCACACACACACATTCACACACTGGTGATGGCAAGCTACATTGTAGCCACAGCTGGGGCGCACTGACAGAGGCGAGGCTGCCGGACACTGGCGCCACCAGGCCCTCTGACCACCACCAGTAGGTAACAGGTGAAGTGTCTTGCCCAAGGACACAACGACCGAGACTGTCGGAGCCGGGGCTCGAACCGGCAACCTTCCGATTGCAAGACGAACTTCCAACTCTAGAGCCACGATCGCCCTTTATCACAATAAAGGTAACAAGCTAACAGCTAGACAAAAGAAACAACAGCATGCTCAATTCAAAATGATTAAAATGTCTAATGGGTGCTAAACCACTTAAATCCAAAGTATTAATAAGAACTTCGGCATTCACATTTACAAATATTATAAGAGGAAAGATTGTAAGAGGAAACGGAGAAGCCTTTTAGCCTGTGGCCGCCCTCAGCCTTTCCACATTTGGGTGTGACTCTCAATAAACCACCACCTGGTCCTAGTCCATGGCCAGGTGATAGCAAACATTAAAGTATTAACAAAGTACAAAGTTAGTGAAGTTGTTCATCCACAAACAGAGACTGTCTATAAAGACAGAGACTGTCTTGCTTATTTAATCTTCCAGGATACCCTGTTGACAGATAATTTATCCAATCAGCTTCACTTTGGAGGTCTAATGACTGTGAATGTCAGGCTATAGGGAACGTCTCGTTGTTGTATCTGATTATATCTAATTCTCAGCTCCTCTTACCTTCCCCACACAGCAAAATCCACAAGGCCACTTTAATTAGTGTGCCACATGTGTGGTCCTACAAGTGATTCTATCACTCAATCTGTCTTTTTTTTTTTTTTTTTTTACCTGTATGTGGGTGTAATAAATGATTCCCTTTAATCATCCCATTACAGACCACACAGTTCAAATAGCCATTGTGAAGTACAGTACACACCGAAACCAGTAGTTAGGGTACTGTAATAAACAATAACATGTGAACATATACAAATGTCACAGTGTAACATGTATCCAAATATTGTGCCATGAGCCAAAGAAAACAAAAAACAAAGAGAAAACAAAGGCCTGAACATTTAATTTCATGCTTTAGTTATTTTTGTGTTTATATGATGTTTGAAAGTGAGGAGGAGGAAGGGAGGCTAAGACAGTTTGATCTGAAGAGAAAAACACATGAACTGGTTCCTAAATTTAAATCCATATGGTTTAAAAAAAATTATTGTTGCAATCTGCTGAACCCTACTCAAGAGAAAACTCACTCAAGTGAAAACCTACTACTTACATGTAACTTTCATTAGTAGTCTGAATGTATATTATTGTTGTATTGAATTTATATGTTCTAAATGTTTTGTTAAAATTCCTATTTTAAGACCTTAATGTATTTCCATTTTGTGTATGTAGTTAAATTTCAGGTTAGTATTGTCTTTCTGTCACAGTAAGAGGATCCTGGGTTGAAATCTACTGGCTGAACAGCTCAAACGACATAGACACGGATTTAATGTATGAACCTGGACCCTCATTATTTGCATTGTCTTCAAAGGGCAGACTCACCATTAGAGGTGGACCTTTCTGCAGGCTGTGCTTGCACTTGAGGTGGTGTAGCACCAGTAGTGGTGTAGTGGTAGCTGCCTGCTAGGTCCTCTCTACTTTGGCACACTGAGTTGCAGGAAAGGCGACTGGTCTGACTTGGACTATCTCCAATGAAGAAAGAGCTTCCTTGGGCAGTGACAAACATGGACTCTTCTGCTGCGGTAACAGCTTCTGGGATGGGACTGCTGCTGTTACTAGCATCTGTGTAATCATCCTGATGTAGAACAAAGAAAAAAATTAACAATTCTGAAAGTCAATTACCGCAGGAGACAGAGCAAAAGACAGTGAATAATTTAACATATGGGAAATACCTTATTAGCACTTTGCATGCTCACAGTTATGTCCCGATGGTCATCGTCACTGTCGGCCCTGAATGAACGCTGGATGGGTGTACTGCTGTAGGGAGACGTTTGAACAGCCACTTGGACAACATGGTCACTACCACATTCTGGACAAATCTGACTTTTTCCTGTAAATACACACAAAAAGTATATAGTAAAGGGGACCTGTAAAGTTTTTCCTTATTTTATGTCATAAAAACACTATTACAATGATGCAATCTCATATTAAACGTTGCTAAAAAAATATTCAAATAATGAGGTCAGTATATCTGGATCATGAGAAACTGGGACTGTAGCAGATGGCTGCACATCTTTATAAGATTAATGGTGTGGGCCCCCATAACAGGCCGCACCTATTCTTACATTTCTTGGTGTACCCCTCCACAATAGGCTGCACTTCTTTTAAAGATTACTGGTGAGGCCCTCCACAACAGGCTGTAACTCTTTATAAGCTTATTGGTGAGGCTCTCCAAAACAGGCTAAAGAAGCCCCGGCAACCTGCTGTTCAAGCCTTCTGTTTGCGAGGGGCAGCAAATTTAAGAAAAAGAGTAGGCTTAATGGGAGGGTGTCCTTGAAGAGAAAGGAACTAAAAGGCCTGTTTTCATTCAGTAGATGAATGGAGTAGCTACACCAAGACTCGGTAAAAGATATGACTTTTCTAACCTGTGACTCATGCAGAACTTCTCTTGTAATATCCAAGAGATAGAAATAGGTCCAGTTTAAAAGTTACTGTAACAACTGTATAGAAATCAAGATGTATTGTTTTTTAATCAAGATATGTTGTTACATATTTTTCATGTCAAGATACAAAAAGACAAGGGTTGTATAATAAACCTGTATGAACTTAGGTTTTGTACTCAAGAATAACAGGATGTTTAAAAAAAATCTGAAAACAACAGAGGAGTGACAGAAAACATGCATGGATATGTTTCAGGTCAAAGGAGATTATATTTTATCTGCAAGGAGTGTATTCTGTAACCCACATTCAAACAACTGTCTACGTTCAGACACGTGCAACGTGAAAAAATCTTTTGTTGCCCAAAATGTCAGCAGAACCACAGACTAAGCACACTAACAAAAGGTGTATGGTTCCAAAAAACTCTCCAAGCATTTGTCGAACACAGCCTGTACATGCCCGTGCAGGTCTTAATGTCAGGTTTGGTTGGATTGTGGGTAGGAGGCTGCTGGAATGATGACTATTATCTGCCTCCTGCTGATTACAGAAGTGGGAACTCTTGGCTATGGAATCCACAAGATAACGTGTTTGACGCTTCGAGAGAGGCTGTCTAAAACTAACATTTTGTCTTGTGAAATTATGTAGCTCTACCAGTGGGAAACTGATAGTTGGCAAGTACTCTGAAATCAAATGAATTTGGTACTTGCAATGTGTGGCCTTGTGTCATTTCTGCTTTGGTTTTTATGGTAGCTCAAAACCTGCAGACCCTCATATATTAATCATTAAAAAAATCTGTCTCTTACTATCATAGCATTATTCATTATTTTACTGCATTATTCACCATTTTTATCTTGATAAACATTTTTGGACATTTTTGGCTTAGTTTCCTCCTGACTCACAGACCTTCTGTTTGCAGGGTATAGAAATTTATATGAAAGTTGGCTTAAAGCAGTGATTCTGAAACATTTTGGCCATTCCCTAGATCAGAGTCCAAAAAATAAAGCTTCACACCCACCACCGGATTACTGAATTATTATCATTTATTTATGTTTAAACTGCTCATTTTAGTGCACCTTTATTATATCTTTTTATTGGCTATTATGACCAAAATGGCCTCTTTTTGTTAACAGTGCTTTGTGCCTGTTTGCCTGTGAAAATAAGCAAACCTATAATTTACTCACCACCCATTTTCATTAATAATAAAGAACCAGCCCAGCTGAACTTTAATAACCTGAGGTCAGCACGACAGCAGCAGCAAACTCTTCACCGTTTATTTTTAATTTTTATCATTCAATTTATTGTGTATTTTGACCCTGGTCTTCCACCGATGACGTGCTGTAGCTATGTATCCCACCACTATTGCTTGACCCACAGTTTGAAAAGCACTGGCTAAAAAATAAAGCTTAGGGCTCAAAGAGAACTAAGGGTTATTTTGTTAATCATGCAAAGCTACTCTAGGAGAGTCCAAGAAAAAAATATGGAGCTGGAAATGAGCACAAGATTGTTTTACCTCTTTATAGACCTGTCTGTGCTTTTTTTGGAACGATTTATTTCTCTGTGCAAGACATTTAATCTCTCTTTGTATACAAAAGGTGCTTTATAAATAAAATCTCCTCATCTAGAAACATCTAGTACTTGGCTATTTAAGGATAGTTTAGTTCGTGAGAGTGACCATGATTCATCAGGGATGACTCAGTTTCATGGATGAATCAGAATCAGTGTTGTAGTGTGCATGTCTGCGTGTATGTGTGTGGGCTCCTCTCACATGTGACGATGACAGATTCAGCTATAAACTAAAGCCAGATATCACTTTGCTTTGGCAGTTTTCTATTTTTTTTGTTGTTGTATTTTTTAACAAAAGATTTGTGCCTTAAGTGCATTTTTCCCCATTTCAAAACAGCTCCAAACATCTGGCTAGTGCAAACAGATCAAAAGGTTTTTCTTAAACTCTTCTTGCTGTTTATATATTTTTTCCTCTTCCTCATTTTAACTTTGTGGATGCCAATTTAAAGACAAAACATGCAAAAATACTTAAAGAAAGAATAATATTGATTTTATCTGCCTTGAGTGTTATATATATATATAACACTCACTTTACTGAGTGCCTCTTCCTGTGTCTGTTTATCAACTGTTGACAATGAACGCTGCGGGAACTCACTCTCACCTTTGCTGGCCCACTGTGCCTCTATCAGCTCCTCCCCGTCCTGTTCCTGCACACCTTCTGATAGCATCACAGCTCCTCTCCTCCTCGTTGTTCGTTCACCGGTTTCCTCTTCATCGTCCCCTCCCTGAAGAGTGAATTCTGACCTGCAGCGAAGGCACTGCAGGCAAATGCAGCTGTGACAGAGCTCAGAAACCCGGCGTTGGTTTTCCTCCACCACATTAGACAGTATGTCAGTCAGAGTCTGGTCAGCAAAAAAAAAACTGTTTGTTAACAAGCAGGAAAACCAAGACATTTCTGCTCACTAAACAGTTCTGCAGGAGTCCAAGGTGGTAATAATACATTTTTTACAGCAGTTCAGAGATATACAAGCATTCTCCACACATTCCAGACAATATGAACTTTTTCCTGTAACTACACAAAAAAATTATATAGAAAATTAAAGGGTACCTATAATGCTTTGTGTTATTTTATGTCACAGATATACCGTTACAATAGTGGATTCCCATATCAAACGTGGCAAAAAAAAAAAAAAAAAAATGGGTGGGCAATTTTCCCACAAGGCCACAAGAGAAACTGGGACTGTCGTGGAGGGCTACCTCTTAAGCTTGTGTGGTGCTCCACAACAGGCTGCACCTTATTATTAGACAATATGTCAGTCAGAGCCTGATCAGCAAAATAAATAATAAGAAATAATTCTGGAGGAGAGAAAGGGGGTAATAATACATTTCTGCCTGCAGCATATGATATATACAAGCATTCTCTTTTCTTTTCTTTCTGACAGGCAGTAGACTGCAAACTAAAAACTGAAGTATTTATATAAAATGTCTTAACAGGATAGGAGAACTCAAGAAAATATTAGAATGGGTTTCTATAAACTACTACATTTGACAAACTTCTGAATCTAGCAGCCATTCTTAGTTCTTTCCTTAAGTAGAACCTCAAGGTGCTCGTTTGGTTTTACACTTAACTCAGTTATGTGTGTATTTAAACATACATTACATATTAATTGAACAGCTTTCTGCTTTTAACATTTCATCTGACACAGGTTTTAGATTGTACTGCTGCTGATTGTCGTCAGGTACACAAAGGTAACATGGACTGAGCAGAGGACAGCCTGTGAACATGCCCAGACAACTGCAGCGTGTCCAAGAAGTCAGTGGGTGGGTGTTCTTATTTACGTACATTGCTTCATTGTACGCACCTTGCACGTCATCCGCATTGATGTGTGGGAAAATTGTGTGCTCCATCTGACAGCACAAACAACCACTCCTGGCAACAGAAGTTTGTGTGCATGAATTTAAATGTGTGAGAGTTCTTCAGCTAACCTGCAGTGCTTGCTGAGGGTCATCATCTAACAGGACGTAGCGTCTCCTCCGTTTGTCCTTGCTGATGTAGTCAAAGTAAAGTTCTACAGCTGGAAACTGATTTTCTAAATCCTGAAAGATAGTCAAAGTCATTTATCAAGCTGATAAAAACATTATATTTTCCTTTATAGAGGTAAAGATGTTAGAGATGAAGATGAAGAATCTCCTTTCATACCCCTCGGGTCCACGCAGCCTCAGTTGTTTCCACCTTAGCCAGGCTATCCAGCTCCAGACGACATCTCTCCTGGCCACACTGCATGTCCATCTCAAGCACTAAGCCCTTTTTGATGCACAAGAACACCTCCCTTCTTCCCTTCCTCTGTCCCTGACCTTCACCAAGCCCCTCCTCTTTGTCAGATAAGACACCAACAAGCAGAGGGTGACAAAGGTCCACTACGAAAAAAATAAAAGTAGTAGTCAGAGAAAGCAGATCATAACTGGAGGAGTTTTGTGCTGATTATCCTTCAGAATAACTGCATTATGTTAAGTCGAGCACATATTGAGGTAGATACTGTTTAAGATGTTTCTCAATTTTCAACCTCCCTACCTCCTAAGTCCTCTTCTTCTTCATGATTGGTCTCCCCACTCGCTGCTCTAGCAGACCTGTGGCTCTCTGGACTTGGCTGAGGTGAACTCACTACTCCCTGGCTCATCACCAGTCCATCTACCATGCTGTTATCCAAGGTGGACTCTGTCAGCTGAGGGGTCTGACCACCTTGCAAGGTGGACTCCATTTCCAGGTCTGCATCCACGTCAGAGGCCTCATTTCTGGGTTCGGAGGAAAGAATAGGTGGTGGGAGGACTTCCGGGACCTTGTGGGAAGACGGCGGCGATGGCTGCTGCTGTGGGATAGATGTAGTGGTAGCAGTGATGGTGGTGGTGGTGAGGCCGTTGGAGAGGGTTTGAGAGCAGGAGGTTTGCTGGTTAACAGTGGTGGTGAGCGTTAAGGGTGAAGCTCCATCTAGATGGTGTTCATATCTTAGCCAGTCTTCTCCAAGTTGTTCCCTGAAGCTGGACATGCGTTCAATCTCCTGCTGGTGCTGAAGGACGATGCCTAGAAGAGGAAAAAAAACAGCAAAAAAAAAAAACAAAACAAAAAAACATTCATGCTCGTATCCACCTCTATACTTTTAGTCTTGGACTTTGCATGACTTTTCTTAGTTGAGCATATGCTAAGGTTGTTATTTGATACTTTAGCAATATTTAACAAGAGCATACTCCATTATTACAGTACAAGGTAAATCACAATTTTTGCCTTTATGTAACATGTCAAAACATGTTTTGACAACAAACCCTGTGTGGAGGACAAGGGTCTGGACTCATAATCAGTATCACTGGGTTCGGATATACTGGCCCTCCGCACTTTCACCTTACTCTGAAACAAAAATTGACAATTTTTCAGTAAACATCAGAGAAAAGCACTAACAAAAGCATATAAACACCCAAAAGAGCATCACTTCTACCCTATTTTTCCTTCTGCGAAGGTTTGAGACAACCGCTTCACCGACGGACAGGCTGTCACTTAGCTCCCCCACCCCACTAGATGCTTCCTGGTAACTGTGTTCTGCAGGCATGGTGTAACCTGAAGGCAAAGTCTGCACCTGGACCATCAGCTGCCCTGGTTTTGGCAGAACCTGCAGAGAAGAATACTCCAACTTTACTACCACAAATGATTTTAAGTATTAATTCCACATTTGCTTTTTCAAATACAGTGCAAATAAATGCAGATTATACCTTGCTACAAAGTAAATAAATGTAGCAAGTAGCAACAATTTACACCGCATGAATTTCTGAGTCACTCTGAAGAGAGTCTGCTTTAGTATCAAGCTTTTAAACTGTGAGATGATGAAGTGATGTTAAGAGTGAGACTCACTGATATTTCAGATGAGGACAGTAGGGTGCCATCGAGTTTGAGCTATAAAGAAAGAAAAGAGGGAATGCCTGAAATTTTGGGTGAAAACAAGAAAGGCAATTCTGGGAAGCTTCTGCAGTGCAGTCACTCACACAGAAACACACTGCAGCTCAAACCTTTGTGTGAATAGCAAAGCTGCACTTTGTGACAAATTGAGACTTTTCTTGGAGAACAGATGACCCAGAAGCTACTAGAACTTAAAAACAATACTTTCACATCACATTTCCATCCTTCTTTGGAAATGTAAGGTAAACGTTTAAAGTATATATATGCATAATACATTCAGTTACAATTCTTATCACTTACTCTGGTGTTGGCAGCTTTTGGCGAGAGGTGTCTGACCGTGGAGGTGCGGTGGGTCTTCTGGAAGTACAGTGGGTTTCCCTCCAGATTCAACTGAAAAAAGACAGTACAGTTTGCATTGTTAGCTACTCTCCTATGGAAGAAAAACTCCCAATTTGAGACCAGGAGGCAGAAAATCTTGTGATAAAGCTTGTGATTAAGGCTATATTACATGACTTTAAAGTTTTTTGTGTAAAACCTCACCACTAGATGTCAGTAGACTGCTGATTGAAGTTAACTGAATTCCGTTTTCTTACCCCTCCCAATTCAAGTGCATAATTCTATCTATGGTGGCCGCTATGGCACAAACTGTGTATCTGATATCCCCGTGTTGGTGTTGTTTGTACATCATCTTAATAATGCTGGTCCAGGATCAACATTGCAACCAAGTAATCACATTGTTTTGTTGTCATAGCTTTGCAATGTGGGGAAAAATTGCCTTTGTTTTAAAACTTTCTTCTGGATCAAATGGTAAGCATTTCAACTCTTTTATTAGCATTAGCTAACTTCCTGGCTAATGTTAGCTAAGTGCTCACATGCCACTGGTCAGCTGCGATGTTAATCCTGGACCACTATTGTTATGATGATGATGTAGGATCAACACCAACACAGGGTTATCAAATCGTAAAGACTGTCAGTCCACACTTTACCTCAGCTGTCAATATGTGTATGTGTCTATTTACTCTGGAAGAGGCTGTAAATCTTTGTGAAAAGAGTCTGATACAAGTCGATGAGTCAATGAAGTTTACTTCTATCTGATTAGAGTGATACTGAGGTGAGTTGTTCAAGATATCCTGAACGTTTCTGTCAGTGTTTTTGCTGCTGTTAGCTTCGGTTAGCCTTTGTTAGCTGATGTTAGTGAAACTTTTGTTGATTAGGATGCAACACTGCTGGACTCTGATGCTTAGTGAATAAACTGCCATACAATGACAGGCATAAAGCCTAACATTAGCTGGCATAACATTAGCTTATAACCAGCTGTCATTGTTCATCCAGCTTTCGTCAGCTGTACGGAAATGGGGGGATTTTGCATCTAATCTGTTGCCATTAAGTAACTGTGACAATATCTGGAATAAATAAGCAGGTTTTCGTGTGTTAGGGCCCTGACTTCAGTTGTGCAGGGGCTTGAGGTGAGGAAGAAGAGAATGATATTCTATTAAGATACTGGTGGTGTTGCCTCCTTCCTTCCTGTTTTCAGTTTGTCGGTGGAGGGGACCCCTTCTTAGATGATAAAACACAAAGTATGAACCTTCATATCTAGAGTCTGAAGGTGCATATAAAAATTCAAGTTTGCCTGAACAGCATGGGAATGGCTACGAGTTCTCTCCTTCTTTGGGATGTATGTGGCCAGTCTCTAACCATGTAGATAAAATATGATTAGGCAGAACAGTGACGTCCATCGTATTCAAGATGTTTGTGGCACAAACCAGTGCCGGCGCCTGCGCATTTTTAATGGGCTAAGTCTAAGTTTATAAGAACACATCAGTTTGTTGGAAGACGTAATTACACACTAATCTGTGTATATTGATGAGTACAACTTTATTTTTCTATAACATAAACTCAGAAAATGGCTATTGCACCTTTAAACCATTGTTTAGTTATGCCGCTATAAGCTCAGGCAGCTGGGGGACCTCAAAGTCAACCTCATTAGTATTTTCTAGAGATGTGAGGTAAAATGCCTCCTCTGTATCGCAATGTTACAGACTCTTTCAAAAAAAATAAAAAAAACAAATACTGGATCCTGATCAATTCCAACAGTTTAGCCCAGCCCCACTTTTGTAACGTTTTCATGCAAATCCATCCAGAAATGGTTGAAGAAACCTGCTAACAAGCAGATTTAAAAACAATGAGCCCTAATCGCTTGACCTCACTGGGAGCAGTAACAAAGTATCATGTAAATTTGACCATCTGAGGATAAATGTGTGCATGTGTGCATCTTTACTGTGTTGAGGCAGTGCAGCAGGGAGAGAGGAGCCAGCTGGGAATGCTCCAGCAGGATGTTGTAGGCCAGGTCTAAATGCTGGAGAGAAGACAACTGTTCCACGCCTGTTTTAATGAGAGATGCCAATGATGCAAGTGAATTCAAACTCATGCACAAGTTCAAGAGCACTGGTTTTAAAGGAAAAAAAATGACCAAACATTAAGTTATGTAATTAAATTCTCATGTTCTTTTCCCTTATTAAAAGTGTCTCTGTGTGATGAAGAAAACCATCTTACAAAACAGAGGCGATAAAGTTTGTATATCTTCACGCTGCTTCCTCATCTACCAGCTTCATCACTATTTGGTCTCTTTGCTGAGAAGGTAAATTGGGCTTTAAGAAGAGTACGGGAAGCCTGCGACTGATAACAGTCGTTCCTACCGTTGATGGTTTCCAGTTCGTTGTTCCTGAGGATGAGTGTGACCAGCTTGGCCCTAGCACTCAGACCGAGTGTTGGCGCCCTCTGCAGGCAGTTGTAACCCAGGTTCAAGTGTTCCAGCTCAGTCAGAGCCTGGGCGAAAGCGAAAATGAAGTAAAACAATATTATTGTAAATTGCAGAATAAATAAATAAAGCTTAGATTCCATGTAACCAAATGCTGATAGCAATTCAACCTTTAGGAATTCAGCACACTCCTGAATCTTGTTATGGCTTAGATCCAAAGACTTCAGGACATTCAGTAAACTCTGTAAGATTTGAAGAAGTTGAAGTTGGATAGAAACCTTATGCTTATGAATCAGTAATGACACATTTGTGTATTTGCTTGTCTCACCAGTGACTGGTCAAGGCAAACTATGGAGTTGTAGCTGAAGTTCAGGGTGTGAAGTTCAAGCCACGGTAGCGCTGAGCTCAGATCACCTCCACACAGAGAGAGCAGCTCCTAAAAATGCACATCATATAAATCACTGAGCTTTTTGGTCCTCTCACATTCCCAGAAACCTGCTCATGCTACCAGCTGGGAGTACCTCCAAGGAACTGAGGCTCTTTGAGCAGGTAAAAACCTCCAGCTGGGAGTAAATTCCTCTGAGTCCCTCGAGACAGTGAGGGGGGATTCTCTTCAGCTGGTGAGGAAGAACAAGCAGAGGCGAGTTATAATGTAAAAGACCTGTGTACTTCAAAAAAAAAGCACCTTAAACAACAAGAAGTGAAAGTAGGAAGTATTCACACATTACCTCCAAACACTTCAGAGACTTGAAAGGGAAAATTTTTAACACAGACTCGAGCCTCACACCCAGCGGGTTGATGAGCTGCAAACACACAGCGAGTCAGAAATGAGTTGGCAGGGCCAACTTTTTGGGACTCAATGTGAAAGAACCAAGTTCTGGGTTAAAACCAACCTTGAGGGAAACGGTCTTCTGCAGGATGTCAAACAGGAACTGCAGCTGCAGCAGGGAAGCGGTGTCAGCTGGGTGGGAGGGCAGTGCGAGGAACCCGTGTTGCTGGCTCCGGGATAGCAAGTACTGCTCAAACAGCCTTGTGAGCTGCTGCAAGGTGGAGGCAGGCAGGGTCAGCGTGCTGCTGCCGTCCAGCACCACGTCACCTGAAGGGTGAAAGCGAGCATTCATGCTTAAAGTAATCAGCCAGATTTGACTCACAAGTGACAAGTTAGTCAGCTACAGAATGAATGAGTAGCTCCAATGCAGTGCTACAGATTTGGACGCATCCACCTGAATAGTGCTGGGCGATATGACGATATATATCGTGTGGACGATAGAAAAGTGTCTATCGTGCCATTTGTCTTCTATCGTTTCTATCGTTTCTAACCCTAATTTTATAAATTATTACATAAAATATATCATTAATCGTTTACAACCGGTCGGAGCAGGCACACTCCGTTTTCCCTAACTATTTTTAAATCCCTGTAGAACTGGAACCACGTAAGGTAGCACAATAATTTTATTTTTATTTTTTGCATATGAAACCGTAGGAGTTGTACTTACATCTTATTCCATTAGCTTGCCCTAGGTCACGGTTTCCTTCCACATATAGCTTTGCAAAAATTGCATAAAAAGCACTTGCAGCAACAAAAACATAATATTCCAGAAACAGGCTTTGCCGATCCGATCAGCTGTTCATAACACTTCCTACTTGGAATATAAGTCAGCACAACTATCGCATGTCCTCCATTACCTGCCCGAAACCGGAAGTGACGTCATTTTCGCGGAAAATGTAGTTTTTTAGCTTCAAAGCCTATGTTGAAGTTAAAAGTCATGTTTGACTTTATGCTTTTCTGTATCGTTTCTGGGATGCTTAGAAGTCAAATTACACTGTTGGAAATAGTTTATTTTGATGCACATGCTGTGTTCTTGCAAATTTGCATTTATTTATTTTCATTTTTCCTGTAGTGTATATAAAAATTAGTGTAAATCAAAAATAAAACTATGAAGACACTCAAAATAAATTTCTCGTGGTTGGAAACTATTTTGTGCAACTTTTTTGTATTTACAGTTTTGAGGGATAAGCCTCTTAAATTTCTCTAACTAGAAATATATCTAAAAAACAAAACAAAAACGATTTTCAATTTTTTTGTAGTTTATTGCACTTTTTTGCAATTTATGTAGTTACTATGGACTTAATGCATACACATTATTAAAATTTGGGCTATAACGGTTGTATTGATGTATAGCAACTTGAAATGCTCCCACAAATGGCACTACAGCATGTAAAATGTAAAGATAAGCTCTGGCGGACTTGGTTCTATGGTAGGTCTTAAAGGGTTAAATAGCCTGTGGCAAATATATTAGTGTGGTCTTCTCACTATACATACTCTTAACTTTATGCAAGAGAAAATAAAGTATAAAAAAATGATATTTTTTGCAAAGAAACTCCGTCTTGTGGTTTTGCGACATGGTGCTGCTTTACGTGCACCCGGATTTGCAACATGCTTTACGGTAACTCAAAACAAAGACTGCACCCTCTCCACTCGCTGTTTACAGACTGCATACTTTCCAGATGACCACAGGTCAGGTGGTATATCGTGATATATATCGTTATCGTGATATAAAAGAATTCATATCGTGATAAATATTTTTTCCATATCGCCCAGCACTACACCTGAATATTATTGTTGTTGGATGTCAGTGGAGCTCAGTAATTTAGGTAGCTATGCCTCTTTTTCACCAACTTCTACTCAGCGCGACTCAGTTTTTAAGGTTTTCCATTAGGTGGTAGTAGCTGGTACCACATACTTTTTAGTATCACTTTGGCCCCGGTTCTAAGCGAGCCAATCTGAGCCAAAAATGTGACATCAACGGACGGCATGCCGCTAATCGGCCAGGCAGTGACTACACTGAAAGAGACACCAGTGCGACTCCTTCCCAAGAATCAAACCTGCCATTTTTTAAACCTGGTAACAAGGGAAGTGTTTACACACACCTCCCACCAAAACCTTCACTTGCTGTGTTGTGTTTGTGGCGCATACTACTGAGGTCTTCGGATGTTCGGGCAGCCTTGCTGTAACGACCCCACCCACATTGAGATGGTACTTGTAACTGAAAAATGCAGAAATTGTGCAGAGTAGGTGCCAGTGGAAAAAAGGCTTTAGTGATCACAAACTTGGCAAATGGCTGAGAGTGTGTTAGAGACACAAAAAATCATAAACAAACTATTAAACTGTTGTTAGTGGTCTGATGTCAGCTAAATAATTTGCATTTCTGAAAATGAATCATTATCAGTGAACTATTAACACCACTCTCATTCATGTATTTAGTTCATATTGGAGAGTTCTGTGGACAGGAGGAACCTCAGAATAGCATCCCTGCTGTTTGGTGATGATGTGGTTCTGTTGGCTTCATCAGTGCATGACCATCAGCATGCACTGGAGCGGTTTGCAGCCGAGCATGAAACCGCTGAGATGGGAGCCAGCGACTCTGAGTCTGAGGAAGCGGTTCACTGCTGGGAAAACAGTGCAATGCTCTCTTTGGGTTGGGAAAGAGAGGCAGCCTCAAGGCGAGTGAGTTCAAATATCATGGGATCTCATTCACGAGTGTTGGGAAGCTCGACGGACGGTTTAGCGCGGCGTCAGCAGAAACCCGGCTGTTAAACCAGGCCGTTGTGGTGAAGACAGTTTCGATTTACTGATCCATCTACATCCACAACCTTCACCTGTGGTCATGACTTCTGGGTAACAACCAAAAGAGTAAGGCAGTGAATACACCCTTTACCTGGACTGTGCCTTAGAGGTGAGGTAATGACTTAGGCCCGGGGCACAGAATCGGCACAGCAGAGGCTCCACTGGACAGTTGAGAAAAAAGTGAAGGAGGGCATAAAAGTTTTTGTTCTACTGATAAAAACCTCCCACATGGACATTCAGAAATTAACTAATAGATAAACATTTAAATGACAGAAAAGATTATTTAAATTTAGCACTATCTGCTCCAGGAACTTCTTTTTACAGTGGGCCCACAGTAAAAATTAGCTTGATGCAATTTTTACTGAAAATCACAGAAAATGAAAAGCACAGAAAATGATTTCCTATTTTCTATGAATTAACGAAAACTTTGTTTTATAATTACAGGACAGTCTCAGCGATGAGCAACTAAATCTTGTTCTGAAACTTTACACATTTATTTCTTACAATTTAAGCACACAGTGCTTATTGACAGATTTCTTTCATTTAAAAGAAACCCTTTATCGTGCATGGTTAAATCTGTAGTTCAACTTTAAATTAAGAAAAAGGGGAGCTTCACAGGTCTGTCCCACTTGAGGTTAAAACGATCTATATGTGGACTGTGATGTAAAAGGAGTTTGACATCCCTGATCTAGAGGACTCTCAGAGCAGAGCTGCTGCTCTTGCCAGCTGAGTTGCTCCAGGCATCTGGTTAAAAGGCTGTTTTTTCTGTTTGTTTGTTTTTTTTAGATGTCTCCCTTTAGAGGTTTTTCAGGCATGCCCAACTGGGAGGACACCCCAGGGTAGACCCAGAGGAACTGGGAACGCCTCTGGATCCCCCAGGAGGGACTCGAAAGTATGGCTGCTGTGAATGTGACCCAGCATCAGATAAGTGGAAGACAATAGATGGATGGTTGATTTCTCTCAATAATATAACACCCCCTTTCAAATAACTCCTCAGACAAATTAAAAGGAAAACATTATCTGTAAACAGACTGTAAAACCCCCTACATTATTAATGAATAGGGGATTAGGCTGGCTCAGTTATTATCCCATACATCGTCTGTTGAAATAGCTTAAAGCGCAATCAGATTTTTTTGGGGGGGGTTGAAGGCTGTTAGATTATTATGTTTCCTCACAGAGCGAACCTGGATGGCCCTGAACCTGTCAACGTGAGTAAACCGCCTCATGATCCTGTGTCATGCTGCTGTTTTTGGACGGGTCTTGTACGTAAAGGGAACAGTGTCACACTGGCACATACCGTTATTTCGGAGAAGCGTGGCCAAGCTATGTACGAGAGGAGAGTGGCCCGTCTGAGGTGCAGCCATCCTGTAAGAATTCAAGAAAGAGTCCTGAGGACACAACTCACGGAAATTAAAAACAGAAAAGCTTGTCTTGCACGCGTTCAGTACGTTTCGTGCTGTTGTTTCAGCGGATTTGATAAAAACAAAAGACGACTACAGACAACTATACCACAGCCTCGGTTTTTCCGTGTTATTGTAGTTAGCGTTCAAAGCTTTAGAGACACGCTAACTGACATAGGCATTCAAAACTCTGCTATTGCTAGCAGTTAGCTCGGCTAAAGTATCCCGATAAGTAAGCAAAACGACATACCTGTGCAATGACAGCCGACAGCCGGATTGCTAACATCAAGGTGTTACTTATAGTAGAGCATATTAATTTTGGCGCACAAAGAAACGCCACGTTATGGTGCTCATTTGTTATTGTGGCAATACAGCGCAGAGTGATGTTGACATTTTTTACCTCCGTCACATGACGGAACTGAAAGCGTGTACGGTAGCCTCGTTATACCAAAAAGTATGACTCTTACGCGCCCATTAATAATAAAGTTTCTTCTTTTTTTAAATCGTTCTTCTTCTTTCTGCTTCTTCTTCTTCTTCTTCTTCTTAATATTATTATTATTCATAATAATAGTAAAAATCCTCACAGTTTGAATAAAGGCACACATTAAAGATAAATATAAATGTCGCCGCATACAGGCATACAGTCAAACATTCAGTTCAAGGTTATTATACTAAAATTAAACAAACATAAACTAAAACTAGATGTGCAAAAATTGTTGTTAACTGAAATAAAAATAAAAAAGTGGCCTTTAAAAAATAATAAAAATTAACTGAGATGATTTTTGTAAAATGTGAAAATTAACTAAAACTTTAAAAATCTATTTAGAGAAAGGAAATATCATTAGTTTTCCTCTTTGTCAGTTTGGTAAAGTTTGTTATTACAGCTTGCCTGATGAGGCTTTGATGACCTGATACTGATGTCTGCAAGACTTAGAGTACTGGCTTCAAAAAGTGGTGCTTTTTTATTTTAATATCTGTGCAGATTTTCCTGAATCTTGACTTCAGCATATGTCCTCTATATAGTATTAACTGAAATTAATAAAAAAATAACATTTTTAAACAATAAAAACTAAACTAAAATGAGCAAACCTGATCAGGAAACTGACTGAATCTGAATTTTAAAAACAAGAAAACAAAAATAAAACTGATTTAAGAAAATACAAAAGTATAATAGCTCTTTTATGATCTTACAATAATTCAAAAATACATATTTTTATACATATATAAGATGTAAACTATGGCCAAAAAATATTGAAAGAACGATTAAGACAGAGCAAGCCTATAAAATGAATAAGCAGTTCTTTACGTTCTACTTAAAAGGCACAAAAATAGAAACAGACATGTAGAAATGCATAAGAACTTTTTTTTAAAAGAGATTTTCTACTTTTTCATCAATAAAAAATTCTGTCATGTGCTAAAACATTTCTGGACATGATGTATAGTTGAAATTTAAACGTCTGTGGCCACTGGGTGGAGCACTTGCAGCAAAGAGGCTAGATTCCATATGATGGTCTGTATTAAATACAAATAAATACAAAACTGCAAACAGCGAGGATATATACAACTTTCAGATGTCAAAACCATAGAAAATGAGCATCTGTGCGTAAGTAGCTGTATATACTATATGTGTTTTAACTTTGTGCTTGAAAACCAAAAGCAAATAAAAAATTTTTAAAAAATATACATAAAGTTAATTCGATGAAGTCAGGCAGAAGTGTTGCAAATCTTACATGGACCCTTCAAAGGTCATGCACAAAAGACTTTTTCTGGCTTCTTCCCTTTAAAAGCCCATATAATAAGACACAGATCCTGTGGTAGCTGCGGTTTTACAGCTGCTGGCAGGTGTTGGTCCAATCAGATTCCAGCCATGGCAACCAATAAAAAACAGAGTTCGATGGGTGTCCAAGAGGCAACATTTGAGCTTGCACTGCAAAAAATGCACAACATCTCCTCATATCAAAACAGACCAGATTAAGTTGAACTGAATTTGTGGTGAACCAACATGAGCTTGATTTTAGCAGGTAGGTCAACTATAATAGAAAGAAGAATATAAATCTGAATATAATCAAGAATACTGTGAAGGTTTACAAGACAATCACGTCCATGTACAGTGATTACATCAGCATGTAACCAGGTGACAAGCTTTAACCTCTGTACACTTAACTGATCTAAACCAGGAAAGCAGTTTTCAGCAGCCCTTTTGTTTTATTGGGTAACACTTTTGGCTTCATAACAGATACTTTACAATGATTTGCATGAGCAAATAAAGCAGGAACTTTCCTAATTTGCACATGCATCACTTGTTGCTAGGCAGCAAACAAACATAGTCTCTCTCTCTCTCACACACACACACACACACACACACACACACACACACACACACACACACACACACACACACACACAAGCATTTTTCCATTTGGGACTTGTGAAGCGAACATTTCCATGTAAGGATTTATGCTCTGTAATTTGGTAAACATTTCCATTCAGTAAGATGCTGCACGTTTCACCCGCTTAAGAGACCTGAGTGCATATTCAGTTAACCCCTTAGTCCCAAAGTTTTATTTATTTATTCATTTTTCTTTTCACCTAAAAAAAATAGAATCCAAAGTGAGATTTGCACAAATGCTAATAATTTTACTTTGGCCAAATAAAAAAAAAAAACCCTGTACCGCAGAGAATAAATGAAAGCCTCATGGCCGTGATTCAGTGACACTGATGTTATCAAACATGTTTTCAAACCTCCAGGTGGTAACCCTTCTAAATTTCATACAGCAGAAATGAAGTACAATACATTCCACATGCAGTTTAGTCATAGTGCTACTAGAGGTCAGCATCAGCAAACCTTTGAACCTTTACATAATGTATGAAGTGGATCACCTTCATCTGGGAGGAAGAGGTTACCCATGCATGCATGTCTACTAGTTTTGAAAGTTTATTACAATATGAAGTCATAATCCAGCTGCGTGTGACCTTGGTAACTCCCACTAACCCCACTAATAGGATGATATATTATTTTCCTAACTCCCTGCTCATTGCTTTTACTTATCCAATCAGTAATCCAAGTAAAGGGAAACCTTATTTAAGACATTAAACAGTGCACTCATTCATTGTCAAAGTGTAAAAAATGGACTTGTTTTCACTGATAAGATGCCAGGAGAGTCCAATAACCTTAGTAAACTCGGTTTTATTCTTATTTGTTTAACTGACAATGCATTTTGAAATTAGAGATGACTGTGAAGTAACAGGCTTGCAGTGAGGCCTAGCAGTGTAAAATTAACAAAATACATCATATTAATTGGTAAGATAGTGATTCATCCCTCCACTGGCTAGATAGGAGTTTGAATAATTCATCAACAATGAGAGATTCTTTTCAAGATAAATGGAACTCTATTGGCTTATTCAAATGAGGAATTTTTACTTTTAATTAGGTATTTATGTGCTTTAAGTGCTATTAAAGCATATACATTTTTCATCTAATATATCGGCAATGACCTCACCGATAGACTCAAGAGCCTTGTCATCAGCAACACCTCTCATGTTCAAATGTGTTCATTTTAATTCATTTTTAATGTGATCTGAACTACTTCCAGATTACTGTTTTCTCAAACAAAAATTCTGCTAACAGTTTGAACTGTTCAGCTATATTTACTGGCTTACTCTTTCAGTAATTCATGTACTATTTTTGTCTGCAACTCTGTTCAGATTATCTTTAAGCAGTTTATTCATGATTTGACTAAATCTAGTCATGCGAGAGTTTAGTTAGATTTTTCTAATGTTTTGGCCATAATTCTAGCCAGCTGTTTATCAGGTCTAATCATTTTATTTCTTTATATTGTTTGCAAATTCTATTAGAAACATTTTTTAAACTCATTTGCCTATTGCGTACTTACCTATTACTTACTTAGCTACTACTGGCATATTATTTACCTACGTATTACTTACCTAGTACTTTCTTATCTAGTATTTACTTACCTATTATTGGCCTAGAACAGTCTTACCTATTATTTACCTGTTCCTTACTTACCTATTATTTACTCATGTATTCAAATAATAATGTTTTGCTGTATAACTATTATTTATTTATTATTCAAGTGCCCCCTGGGGTGATTGTATCCATTTCCGGGATGACCTCTTACATAAAGAACTCCCTCTGTATACAGACTGAAGCACACAGCACATCAGTGATCCCATATTTTTCTCTATAAATGTAGAATTTATCCAGAGTTTTTTTTTTTTTTTAATAATTCCATGGGGAGGAATTTAAGTAACTGACCTTGGTGGGGATCACTTTGCACACAGGGGCAGATACTGTGGCGTGTTAGGCCTATTAGCTGGTGACCATCCCAGACACATTACCGGCTTTCTCCCCCACTGCTTTTCCATCCATGGTTTTTGTAAAATGACATATGAGGTTCTATGTGCAAACAGCCTTTTGGGCATCCCCCTAACTCACACCCCCGAGATATAAAGCAGCTTCAAATGTGCCCTTTCTCCCTCCCTATACCCCCAAGGTGAGCCAGGGATGCCGATCTTGAATGGGGCTAAATAGTATGAAATCAGTGGGTACCCACAAAACAAAATAATCTGCATTTATATCTGCGGAGTAAGGTTACACATGCCGTTTCTATTTCTGGGCCCTTGGATAAACACCTATTAGTCTGGTGCACTGGACGGGGTTAATATGGCGCTTGTTTAGCGGGCGAGCGCGACACCTCAAGGCTTGGCCTCGCCAATCAATAGGAAACACTGCTGTGTAACACACACAGTAGCATCACTGTACACAGGTATATAGGCTGGTAGTAGCTGGCAAATTTTAATTGAGTGTCAATTGACATGTCAGCCACTGTGGGGAGGTCTTTCCATGTAAGGAATACTCTGCACATAGTCCTTTTGTTTGTTTGTTTGTTTGTTTATACATTCTTGGGAGTTGAGGGGAGAAGGTGCTGATTGAAACAAACAGGCTAATGTAAAGTAGTCTTTGAATATGCAAGCTGTCTTTTTTTCTCTCTTTTTTGAGCTCAACTTCAAGCCTCACGTCGCTTTTGGTAAAAAACCTGTTTTTCATTTGGGAATAGTTTGCCAGTAATCGCCTATAGGAGGTTAATTTTGCCTTGATACGGCCATAAAAAAGGTCTGATGTAACTGGTTCAGCTGGGGAGCAGCAGTGCAGGTCATTTAAAGATAATGATGATGACATTTATTTCCCCGCTTGGCATCAGTTAAGTTCTTCTTTCCTATAATTTGGGTTAGACGGGAACTTTCCAATAAAACACGCCATCGAGAAATATAATGAGAAAGTGTCACAACTGCTCTTCCCCGTGAAGGAAATCCCACAATCTTCCTATTTTCCCCCTAATTAACACAAGTTTTCTTTGGCCCCGAGAGCAAACCTGGGAATGTGTAGGACCCAGCAGACCTCCCAGCCCCCCGGCTTCACCTGTTCGCGTGCACATTTCTGCTCCTTCCCCCCCCCCCACTTGGGATTGCCTTCCACTGCCCCATGATAATTCCCCCAAACCTCATGCCTGTAACGATGCTGTTGTACGCGGGCTGCAGCTTGCTGATCCTCTCCGTGTCTCTGGCCGGTGCCTCTCTGGCCGAGATGGTGTTCCGCTGCCCGGGCTGTACCGCGGAGCGCCAGGCGCTGTGCCCAAAGCTCACCGAGACATGCGCGGAGATAGTGCGCGAACCGGGCTGCGGGTGCTGCCCCGTGTGCGCCCGGCAAGAGGGCGAGCTGTGCGGCGTGTACACCCCGAGGTGCTCCACCGGTCTGCGATGCTACCCGACGCCCGACTCGGAGCTTCCCCTGGAGCAACTGGTGCAGGGCCAGGGGCAATGTCGGCGCAAAGTGGACACCGAGGCAAGCGCCCACAGCCAGGAGCAGCGGGAGCAAACCAGCGGTCAGTCAGTTTACCGGAAACCTGCTTTTCTTCTATCAATTTTTAATGACACTGTCTAGACTGCAGGCTGAGAAACAGTGCAGAAATATTGCATTGTCATGAAGGCTAAGCCCTAATCTGGCTGAAAGGGGACTCAGCAGGGAAGTTGTCCATATTCCTCTTCACTGCATATTTATGGTACTAAACCATGTTTCCCCTCTTTTAAACACCTTTAAATAAACTGCGAGTTTGTATTTCACGCAGATTTCAGCATCTCCTCATAGTTGCTAGATTGCTACATTCATACATGGCCTTTGCATTGCCACGCATTTGAGGGGTGTCATTTTATTATTTGTGCTACAGCAAATGACTAGTTTTTAAAGCATTTTGCAAGGCGGGGGATGTAATGTGCATTGGGTCATTCTAGTGTGCACGCAGAGAAATAAACACAAGAGATAAAGGAACAGCCACTCTGCACAGCTCATCTCAGCTGTGCACCACACAGCTGGCCCTCCTGAAAAAGCTGCCTTTAAAACACTGCAGCAGAGTTAGTCACCTGCAAAAGCCCCAGAAGTTGTACTCAGTGGGATGGACACAGAAAACAGTGTAGTATTGATGTTGACATTTCCCCCAGGGGAGTGGAGAGAAAGAAATATATATGTAGAGAGGGAGAACGCTGAAGGAATGCCGCATTGAATGGAAAAGTGGACTTTAGGCTTTGACTAGACCTAACTATAGACTGGCTCTGACACTGACTCCATTAACTGTAGGCCGTCTACCTGGATGTATACGCTGGAGGATCACAATGAAGCCCGGAGTCAGCGAGGCTTATGTGGTTTGTGTTTGAGCAGGGGCAGGTCACAGTGAGGAAGAAAAGCAAACAGCCTCATTAACTGGCTGAATTTGAGGCCGCAAAACACAGTCAATGAATGTAGAGTGGAGCCAGCCGGGGTGTGATTTTTACTCATTTCCAAAATCCATGCTTTGTCAGAGTTTACCTTCAGACTGACACATGTTTACTTTGGGCACTGGAGTCCTGGAACATAGAGAAACTACCAAAAACAGGACTCGTGTGTAACCCCCACTCCCTGAGCACAAAAGGTCAAAAAAAGCTTTGTGATGCATTTTATGATTTAATCATCAACCCCAATAATTGCTTGGTTATGCTTAGATGAATAGTGCATGTAAAGGAATGAACTGAGAGTTACACAAGAGCAAAACCAGAGAGCAGACTACATGGGCACATCGTGTAAAGGCTTGCTAGACATCACTATTTCTTTGCCTTCTCTGAGGTTTTCGGCACCTCGTTCCACAGGTTGAAGGTTTCAAGATTTAGTTCGATGTGTCCAAAAAAACTGGTAAAAGCTTAGAAATAAGCTCTAAAAGCTGAACCTGGAGATGTTGTGGATAAAAGCTTTGCTGCTAATGCTGCTGCAGATGGAAGAGTGAAGTCTGAAACTCATGCAGCATTACAGTGAGTGGTCTAAGTGACATGCAGAGCTTTCTTGGGGTCAGAAGATAAAAGAAAGTTAGATTTTTTTTATTTTATTTATTTATTTTTTTTTACCAAAGTGAGGCTGGAAACACTTTCCTGAGGCTAATTTCAAGAGTCACAAAAGAATAAATTGCTGCTCATCCCATCATTTTTTAAAGATACTACACTAATAGGTGCTAGGTTGATTTGTCGTGGAGTCTGAGCTTTTGCGATACATAAGTCATCTGCAAAAAGCAAAAACACAAAGCAGCTCACAGAGGTCTCTGGATGATGAAGAGCAGCCTTTAAATGTTCTGGTTAATACCCATTGCATTCACTTTATTCCAGGAATTAATCTGGGAAAAAAAAGATTAATATAATAATTAAGTAGTTTTATTTATTTGATCCCTGAGGAGGTGATTCTTGAGCTGATTTGGCATCTGGGCAAGGAATCAAATGACGAAATAGTACAGCTGCTTTATTTGGATGTTTATATAAATACACATCATCCTGACATCATCTTCTTCTGGCTGGTCTTCCAATTCTTTGTCCATTTAGCATGTCAGCTTTTAAAAAGGAACAAAGACAAGGAACAGCAAGCTGTGTCTGCTTAGAGGTGGCATTTTTACAGTTTTTTTTTCTTCAAAAGAATTTATGTGATCATAGGTATACAAGAGTGCACTGAGAGCAGCTGCAGAGTCCCTATAATCTCTCTAATCAACACTACAAGTGACCCGCAGCAAAGAGGCCAAAGGTCAGAGCACCTATTTCTTTGATCCAAGAATAATCATGTAGGGAAAAAAAGGAAAGAAAAGAAAAGAAGAAAAAAAGTAAAGCACAGCTTTTTGTTAAAAGTTAGAATAGGTGGATATAGGAGATTGGGTGATATTAAATTATTGTTTGCAATCAAAACCAAAAGTCTGATTAGACTTATGACAAGAGACGAATGAAAAATATCAGTGAAAATACTCAAAACAAGATAGCAAATAGGAAAGGAACACATTACTGTGAGATAAAGACTGCAGTGATGCTTTAGGCATATGTGTCTGCACTGAAAAAAAGGCCATGTTGGATTTACTTGATTCAGTAGTGGACATTGGTTGCACACAAATGTTTTGCTTTGGCAGAAACTTAGACAAATGAGTTAAATCAACACAACTTATTCATATTCAACAAACCTGTGCATTTTGTGTTCAGAAAACGCAATTGAAACATGTTTAGATGAAGTAAGTTGAGCTCTTGGAATATTTTAATGCTTCACAATTTTGTCATTTTATTTCAACACTATTCAATAACTTTGACCCCAATACTACTTGGTCACTTAAATACTACATGTTGTCTTCATATTACATAATGTTCAACAAAGTCTGGAGTCTGGTTACCATAGAACTTGAACAGATCTACAACAACTACCATCCTTATCCTGGTTGCAGGGGGATAACCCTGAAGTGATAGGTTACACCCTGTACAGCTCACCAATCTATCACATAGAGACAAACAACCATACACACCAGATTGTGGATTTGAATCTAGGACCTTCTTACTGGGAGGCAACAGCACTAACCACCATGCCACCAATCCAGGTTTATCAGAAGTGGGAAAGCTATGATTTTAATGCTTGATGCAGAATTTTCTTTACGTTTTTGTCCTTGACAGGTTAAACCACAATAAAAAGCAATAACATACACATGGTGTGTGTGTAGTTGTCTACCTCTTATAACTTCAGTGATTTTCCTGCAGTGTGAAATCTCATGTAATCTTGTTAATTTCATGAGTCCAGCAACTAACCACTCTTACTAGATTGTATCTTGTCATCTCAACAAGAACAAATTAAGTTGTTGAATTTTGTACAGATCCTACATGATTTAATTACGTTCAAGATAGAAACATGAAATTTTTGTGTTCAAATTAAAAGGTAGACTTTTTTAATGTAACAACCACCCAATTTACTTCTTTTCGGTATACCACAAAAAGTAGAGGCAGCTGCTCAAATTGACTGAGATGGATGCCTTCCTCAAACCACGATCCAAAGCGTGCGAGACTGAAATCCGGGATTTAACATTGCTATATTATTGACTTATTTCACTCGAACATGATATGAACAATTTAATCTACCCGCTCTGCATATTATGTAGTTTCTACACTATATAGTTACAGTTAACTTTAAAGCATGAGGCATTTATGTTAAATATACGCAAGATGCTTACATAAATCCAAGAGCTGGCCAATCCCTTTTTTTCAGTGTGTGGTTGAGGTTACAGTGCTTTGTTCTGACCAAAGCACCTAATTAATAGCATAACTTGGTAACAGATATTGCTTCATCACTGAAAATTCCTTTCAGTGTCATGTTAGATTCGTATTAAAACTCTTTGTACAAATAATGAAGGTTTTTGACTAAGAGTGAAAGAAAACTGACTCATTTATAATTAGGTGTGTAAAGAATACGTTTGTCTACAGCCTGATCGAGATAGGATTTTTAAGACGGATACTGATACCGATATTTGGTGACGTCAAAATGCTATATTCTGATATATAAGCTGATATTGATTTTCATTCAGACACACGAAAAATTTGCTTGATTTCTCCCTGCCCAACTCTACTCAGATCGTCTGCACACATCCCCGTACTACACTATGTGCAAATTTCCGTTGGATTCCTAAATCAAAACGAAAAAAAAGCAACTTTTCTATTCTTCTATATCAAAGACATAATATTCTTCTACATTAAATACAGATATATTAGATCCTGACTGTTATAAGATTTTTAGGATCACTTTCAGATACACAAAAGATAAACAGATTTCGCAGTTTCACATCTGTTACATCTAATTGTTTATTTATCTGTATCTCAGCTGGTTGTTGTCTTTGCAGGATGCAAATATGTGTGTTGCTAACAGGGAAGTGACAATGTGCCCTTTAGTGGTGTTTTTTTACAAATGCCAGAAATAATAGATCAGCAAATGACTAATATGATGGGTTTTTCTTTCAAACAATAAAATAAAACTTATATCCATCATGTATGAATTCCCCTAAACTAAATACCCTAAATCCTCACATCTGAGAACCCTGGACTAGAATTTGTTTTTGTTTTTTTTTTAAGTTTTGGAGATCATACATGTTGGTCAGACCTACTGCACAAACTACACAATTCAGCTCTGTTCTCGGGATTATTGAGTTCCTGGTTTAAATGATAGTTGTCTACATCAGTGTATTATTATAACCATCTCATAATAAGTAAAGTATAATACACTGAAAGTGTATGTGCTAATTGTACATTCAAAGACATATAGCTTTTGCTTTAAACCCCCCCCCCCCCCCCCCAAAAAAAAAGAAAAAAAAAGAAAAGAAATCGTCTAGCATATGCTAGTAAAAAGGCTCCCCTTTATGAGATGAAATACATAAAGGAAATACAAATGGAGTTGTGTTAGTCATACCACTTGAAGTCAAAAAATGATTTAAAATCTGCTATATGTATGCTATATATATATGACAGTGTGGATATGCTTTTAGACAATATTTAGCTCTCAGGCTTTATACTGAAACCATTCAGATCAACATGTTGGTGCATCTTTCCCACTCTGGTTTTCATATAAGAAATTTATACACTGTAATGACATTTCTTTGAAGCCTACTTTGATAAACCTAATATCCAACTGTTTTTGTGGAGTCTTGAATATCCTGGATTGGATTCAACAGGATCAAAATGTGAGGATAGAGATCCTGAGATGATTGCTGGCACTTGACACAGACCGTGAAGATTAACAGATCTTAAATGTCAAAGTGGTCTCTGTAATGTGGTGAAAAAGGGAGAAAGAAATGGGATACTCCCTTGCAAAATAATGTTCCATAAATGAACCCGCGAACTGGTTAGAAAATTGGATTCTAAGAATATAATGATATAAAATATCAGAGTGTAAGTTTTTTCAGACACAACAAAATGGCAACAAAGTTATCCTATTTACTTGATTTTGAGCTGAAATGTCTTCCTATTTAAAATTAACACCCACATTTTTCCCACTACCCTGTGTTTATGCACAGTATCACTTGATATTCCATTCCCACAGAAACCTGGATCCAAATAAAGGTTCCTTTAAACAGATTGGATGGGCGTTTAATTGTTTTGACTGGAATCATACCATATACAACCTCGAAAGAGAACATGTTGATAAAAAAAAGCTCCAAACAGAGCCAGTTCCTGCACACAAGATTTCAAAAGAGTGAAGCAAATGCTGTTGTCCCCTTAACAACACCTCACTAAACGTACTGTTAATCAACCAACCACTCAAAACAACCGTCTTCCAGTGTTACTTTTGCTGTTATGGAGATGGGAAATGAGGTGGAAAGAACGGGGGGGACTCCTGTGACATCTGGTTGCTGAAATAACACTGTTAGCTGACAGGGGGCATTCCTGTGTACCTGCAGGGGCATTCAGACGGAGCCTGCAGGACTGAAATAGCTCCGAGATAATCTCGCCCAAAATGGGTATTTATGCCATCTCCCCCTGAGGCGTCAACTTCACGCATATCCGTGCCAAGAATCTCCTCGTGCCTATTGAGAACCAGAATAACTTCCCACCCTCCAGATTGGTCAAGGGTGATTTAAGACAATACAAACACTGTCTGAAATGCAACTGAAACTGGAAGGGTGAATGGGGGCAGTTTCTGAGCTTGTTCTAATAAAGGACAAATTCTTAAAAAGTATGAGAAAGACCTACAGTTGTCGTAAGAAGATCATCAGCTCAAAGGTGTCGTAAGAAGATCATCAGCTCAAAGGCACAAGTTTGGCCTTTTAATGCTTTCTTTGATCTGTTCTTTTTCCAGAGTGTAAGTTTTTATTTGACCACTCTTCTGGGTAGAATTGATTGAGTTCATTTAAATTGGCATCCAACCTTTAAGCATAGTCTACAAACTTTCAATAGGGTTGAGGTTGGGGCTTTGTGAAGGCTATTCCAGAAGCTTAATGTTAGCCTGCTTTCCATTCCAAAACCAGTTTTGATGTGTGCTTGGGATTATTGTCCTGTTGGAGCACCCAGCAGTGTCCAAGTTTCAACCATATGGCTCATGATTTGAGGTGAAGTTGAAGGATTTGAAGGTAGTTCTTCTTCACTCAATTATATCCAATGTACCAGTACCAGTGGTAGCAAAACAGCTCCAAGAACATGATACTACCACAGCCATTCTTGACAGTTGGTATAGTCTTCTTTGGTTTGAAAGTCTTACTTTGACGGCTCCAAAAACACTTCTTACCACTGTGGCCAGATAGCTCAATCTTTGTCTCATCTGACCATAAAACTTTCCCAGAAGACATTTGACCTGTCAATATGGGGAACTGCAAATTTCAGCCAAGTTGGAAGGTGCCAATTTTAAGCAGGGGCTTTTTTCTTGTTCAGCACCCTCTAACTGTCAACACTGATGCAGTTTCCAGGTCATGGTAGACCTGACCCTACACATCCAAACCAATTTCCTCTCATCTAAGGGTCTTCTTTCAGACCATTACAAAGCGGTGACACGTTCAAATAAGTTGTAGTTAGGTACAATTGTTTGAATGGGTGATCTTGGAATCTGTAATTGTTAATCTTCTATAATCTCTTCCGGAGCTCCAAAGCTTAGAACTCAACCCTATTGAAAATTTGTGGACTACATTTAAATATCAGGTCCATTCCAGGAAACCAACGAAATTAATAAACACCGATAGTTTTGCCAAGAAGAGTGGTCAAATATCCACCCAGAATTATAGCAGAAGCTTGTTGATGAGCACCAAAATATGTGCAACCTTTTTTTTTATTTAAAAAAATGGTACAGTGATAGATAATTAGAAGTTTGTGAACTGAAACTTTTGATTAACATATAACTCTGTAGTGTAGTGGTTAACACATGCATTATACATGGAAGGTTTATGGCTAGTGTACTCCCAAGCACAAATAAGTGGGAGGATTCTTAGAAAAAGGGAAAAAGGGAGCAGCTGAAAGTACCAACCCTAGTAACTTGTAGTTAGCAAACAGTGAAAATGAAATATTGTTTAAATACAAATTAATGATTAACTCATGTTTCTAAATAATAGATAAATAATAGCTAATTCTGATAAAACTGTGTAGAGAATCTGTGAAGATTCTTTGATTTACAAGCCTAATCTATTATAGTCTAGTGGCAGTAGTTAGTAGTACAGAGTACATGTGCAACATTTTTTTAAAAGGTCTGGATGTAATACAAGTCTAATAATATTTTTGTTATAATCGAAGTCATGTCCTAGCCAAAGAAAAAACTGTTTTTGTTGTCATTGTTTAGAGAAATCTATTTAATGGTGCCTTATTTAGTTTTTTTCTAAACAGATAAAAGTCAAGTTTACAATCATTGTTACTGACCAAAACATGCAGAGTGTATTTCAGGGCTTGCAAACATCATGACTCTATCTAAATGTTTGTCAGAAAGTACAAAATGTGCATTCTTTTAGATTTTTTTGTACCATCCCACAGCTTTCTTTTATTCCTTTGCTTGTTTCAGCACTTTTCCACTTGCTGTAGTCCATAAACATTATAGTTGAAAAATGCAGTTATTATTATAATGTAATTGTTTATTGTGACTTTAGTTGAAAGATTAATAGGATAAGAATGACATTTGTTGAAAATCTGTGTGGTCATCACCAAGAAAACCATGATCAGTTCCTAAAAAGTAGACCTTTGAGGTACAAGGTTTGTAGCAGAGTATTATTGCCAGCGTGATGCACTCTAAGCGTTGTCGTGTTACAGCTTGCCTCTGTTCCTGTCCTAGTTTAGGCCGTGTAAAATCTGCCCATAGTTCACCCAGGGGTGCCGGTAGTGATGCCTAGTCTTGGATACCACAGAGCATACATACATGCTGGAGCCTGTGCAAAAGCCTGCTTTCAGATCGCTGTTGCAGGCCAAAAAGCCTGCAAGGTAAACATATCTAAACTCTGCTGAGTTTGTGTTTCCAGAAAACAGCTCCACTAGGTCTTGTAATGGATTATAGTCTGTAATAAATCTACTCATTGACATATGACCTATTTATTTCACACCTTAGAGCGATGTTTAAGACGTTAACAGAGAAAAGATGTGCCTTTTAAAGCCTCTAAAATTTAAAGAGATCAATTTTGGGTAACTGTTGTTTCCACTTACTGAGAGTCAGAGAGATGTTTCATTTGTTCTTAATTTTTTTCCCCCTTTTGCCTTTGTGTGCAAACACACAAAATATGCGCACTTCTAATTGAGTAAGTGGTAGCCAAAAGTAACGCATATAGTATATCTGTCTATCTGTTAGCTTGACCTAGTTAGTGGATGTCTCTGGAGTTACACTTAAGCAAAGATTTAAACAGACGGAAATAATTGTCAGAGAGGATTGTTTGAGTTAATTACAGTGATTTCCAGTCTTGGAACCTTTCAAAACTTACTTGATTTAAAGTTCAAGGTGGGCATTTCTAGTACAACTTTCAGAAAGGTTGCTTGTATTGAGTCAGTCCTTGGAAGTCTCAATTTTGACCACTGCAGTTTCACCATGGGCACTGTCCTGACATGCCTTGATGGGGAGTCAATAACCACTGCTCATGCCATTGTGATTGTTATTTGGCCAAATGATCACATTCTGTGCTTAATACCAACCCTACTCGAGCCACCCCTCATTTCCTTATATTTTGTAAGGAGCCAGACTTTGTTGTTATTTTTTCTTGAGCAATATTTCTCCAGGCTTTCTGGAAGTCTTTCAAAGCCACTTAACACTGACATATGAATCATTCAAGCTTGAGAAAAGACATCTAATTCAAGAAATGGTTAGTGTTGTGTCGATATGTTGCAGACAACTTAGCAAAGAACCAATTTTAAATTGTATCTTTAGGCATTTTGTTACTGGTGGCCTGTTGGAAAAACCCTTAATTTGTTCCAATTTCTTTAATCAACAAAATATGCCAAAGATAGAGCAGTTTGACTGACAAAAAAATAGCATTTTTGCACTAACATGGTGCTCCCTAAAAAGCTGTTAGCTGAACATTTGGTTTTTCTCAGCATGGTGTCCAATGTGTTATTTAAAAAAATGAGGAAACTGGACAAGTGGCGGACAAAAGAAGAAGTGTCAGTCGTGAAAAAATATCTACAGCAGATGAACAATACCTAAAATTCATGTTTTAAGAAATAGAAAAAAATCCTGAAAGGCCCTGAAAGATGCATCTGGCCAATATACTGTTCATTAAAGCTTATTAGAAATGTTCTCAGTGGAAGGCTGGCTGTCAAGAAGCCATTCATAAGGAAGGGAAACAGGGAGAAAAGGCTGACGTCTGAAAATTACACAAGAACTCAACTGAAAATCAGTGGCAACAGGTCAGATGGAGGTATGAGGCATTTGAATGTCCTTCAAGAAGCCTGGAGAACTATTCCTGAAGACTACTTAAAGAAAGGACAAGAAAGCTGCCTGAGAGAGTTTGGACTGTGTTTGAAGAATAAAGGTGGTCTCACCAAATATTTACCTTCAAGCTGGAAAGAATGGAACAAACTCTGTTCTTGGTTTATATACTGCATTTCCATGTATGTTTGCATATTTTATTGAATTGTTGCGCCTATTTCCAAATTTTCCCAGCAAAATGTAAACAAATGAACGGTGGCACAAGACTTTTGCACAGTACTCAGTTATGATATGTATACGATGGAGCAAGAATGCTTGGTGCTTGGAGATTTCCTTTCTGAACCTTTCCATTCTCTATGGCTTGGCCAAGTCTGTCATTTGCTCAGTTGACCAAAATCTGGACAATCAGACATGACACTTCTGGCCTACGTGCCACCTGGGAATTCAACATGGATCAGATATAGAAAGGAAGCCTCTCAGGCTATTGTGTAGGGATTAATTCAAGCAGTAGACTGGACAGTAGGCCTGCTGCTCTGTTGATGCTGCTGATCTCCAGCCCACTGCTATGGAGTGGCTTGTACTGCAGAGGCCTAGTGCCCCCTAAAAGTGGGGTCCTGACCCTTTGTATTTGTGTGTGCATATGTGAGTTGAAGAGGAAGCGCACTGCTATAGATTGTGTATTCATGTGTGTGTCTGTGCGTGCCCAGACTTTTAGTGAACATCTCAGGTTTACTCAGAAGAAATAGAGAGTGATGGTTTTGCACTGGGATACTGTGGGGATTATGTAAGATGGCAAAACACAAAGCATGCAAGCAGCTGAGTGTTGTGTGCGAATCTGTGCACACACACACGCACACACACACACACACACACACACACACACACACACACACACACACACACACACACACACACACACACACACACACACACACACGTGCTTGCACACACCTGATTTCTGTTGACTTTTGCCCCTTTTAGCAAAGAAATGCTTTCCTCAAAGAAAATCCAGAGAGAGCACAGTGCAGCATCGTAGGGGGAACTGAAGTCCAACAACACTAGATCTATCTGATGGCAACAGGCGCCAGCACCTTGTTATTGTTTCGTTTGAAATTTCCTTTCTCCTGCTCTTTCTTAGGCCTTTTGTAATCATATTCTATAACCGGATGTCAAATTTACCTCTTGCAGGGTACAGGGAATGCCTCCTCAGTCCACCATCGCCGCTTTCATTTAAATACATTTCCACAAGTCTGCATTGTAAAGCTTGGTCTGCATAGCTGCGAACTATCCACTTGATTGGCCAACTATTTGACCTTCTTTACTGTCTCTGCTTATTTCCCTTCTTTCGTTCAGGTGTCAAGTGAAGCTCTGCATAAGCGAAATACACGATTTCCACCAAAGGTTCAGCAAAAAGACACAGTGTCCTGGCTCATAAATTCACCTTGTGAAATATTACTTGTAGCAGCAAGAATGCGCATCATGTAACATCTTTTCATCGAAAATCTGCTGGTTTGGAAAGACGCTCCTCTTCCACTCCCTGCCAACCCTCAACTCCAAAGTATGCTCTGTTGTCAGAGACAACAAGTTGGGCTGGACCTGATGGCCTCTTTCTTTGTTTGCTCCATCTGTCTGGAGAGCTTTTTTGTGCTTTTAGGTTAATGTTTAACAAGACTCCTAGCAGAGGAGAGACGGGTGAAGTAAATGAAAGCTGCCTGGAGGAATTTCTACAGGGACTTGAAGAGGCAGTTGTCCCTAAATTTAAATTTAAGGTTCCTGTTTTAAGGCCAGTGTCACTGAGGGCATTGTTTGCTCCTCTGGTATTGTGTATTTCTGTTTTAAAATGATTAAAATCGACACAGAGGATTAATCCTACCGAATTTGGTGATTTTTCTTTTGATCCTTTTTTTTTTAATATGATTCGCCCACACAGCTTTTCTCATGTTTATTTGTGTTCATTTGGGCACAATGGAAGAATTCTCACCTGCCACACAGGGGGCCTGGGTTTAATTCCTAGCCAATGTAGAGTTTTTATGGATTGGAACATAACTACTGGGCTCCTTTCTTAAGATGGCCTTCAAAGAAACCTTGGCCAAGTTGCCCCCGATTAGTGTGTACTTAAAATTTTAGACAAGGTGCTAACGTGATAGGTAAAAGAGGACTTCTATGGAAGTGTGTGCAATACGCTGAGGCTTGTAGTAAGAAAGTGCTTTGAGTTCACAGTTAGAGTAGAAGAGTGTTATATAAGTACCAGTCCATATACATTTTAAATGGGATCTGATCTATTTTTAGCTGACCATTTATTAGCTAGGGTTAGTACTTTTAGGTGCTATTCCATTTATTCTACTTTATTTAATGACCCACTTTCTCATTTACTTAGATATTTAAATGTTCATCAGTAAACACTATTAGCTAAGCACTTAACTACTAGTCATAAATTTGGACTGGTACTTACATAGAACTTTTCAACTCTATTTGAGCACTGAAAGTGCTCTCTTACTACAAGCCCATTCATACGAGCACTTTTAGGTTAACTTTCACTTCAATGGGCAAAACTCAGGTTTTAGTACCTTGCCCACGGATACTTCAACATGCGGACTAGAAGAGCTGGGGATTGAACCACCAACTTTTCAGTTGGCAGCTGATTTGCTCTGCCTCCTGAGCAACAGTCACCCCAAATTAAAAACAAAAGAAAAAAAAAGTTGGTGAACTTTGGCTTGATTCTTCTCAGGAACTAAGCCACTCATTTTCTTTGGGAGGGAAAAGCCAACAGCAGTTCTTCCTCCTGTGGATGATCACATTTTTATTCAAGTAGCATGCTTGGTGACTTCATTTAGAAAGAAAACTGAAAATCTGTATTTTGGAGTTAATTTTAAAGACATCACAGTTAAATCAATGTAGTGGCATAAAATAGACCTGTATGTATTATTATATGTTTGGGCTGCCAACCCAAATCAAGGCTTTAAAAAACATATGTATTTACCGATTAGCTCCACTGTTAAGCTCACCTGCTTAATATTGTGTAGGTCTCTTGTGCACAACCAAAAAAAAGCTTGATGCGTATGGACGCAGGGGTAAGTGGTTTTACTAGGATCTTCTAATTTCGGTCAAAATCACCATGATAAATCTTTGGCAAAGTAGAAGTAATACAAGTAGCACCAGTACAACTAGTAGCAATAGTAATAGAATATCAAGGGTATCAAATCCATTTAAATCACTGGCCATGTACAGCCTACTTGAATCCTAAGTGGGCTGGAGCAGTAAAGCTTAAAAAATGTTTCCCTTACTTTATGTAGTTTATACATTTAATCCCTGAGATGTCTAAACCTCTGAACGAGTAGTGAATCACATTTGATACATGAGTTTTTGTGAGTTTTCGAGACTTCTCAAACGTCAATGTGATTTTTTTCACAGATAAACCTAAAAAGAAAATTGCACAATAAAATGTTTTTAAGCAATAAAAGTAAAAAAAATAAAAAAATGAATGTGGGAGATGTGACGCAAACAAAAACGCACGTATTTGATTTAATATTTAATTTGTTATTTTTTAATTTGCTAGAACACTTGATTAAAAAACATTTTAAGAAAGAATTTTCTGTCAATTATTTCACCGTTCAGCCTTTAAATGGGTTAGAAAAAATATTGCCGTTCTGGCGATACATTTCAGTTTCTCCAAATTGAAAAAAGAAATGCTGCTGTAGTAAGTCAAAGACCCATCGGCAAGACTCTCTGGGCTTACACTGTTATGGAAATGAAAAATAAATTACTTTATTGTGTAAATTAAAAAATGAAATTATCTTAATGCACAGAAAATATTCCATTTTCAATAAAAAAAGAAAATGATACTGTAAAGATTAAAAAAAAGAAACGTTTCAGTCTTAAATTGAACACTAACAATAAAAAAAGGTTTTCTCTCAATGAATGTTTCATCTGTTAATTACTCTGCTGTATGACAGGCTGTAGGTTAAATCTTTGTCAGCAAGAAAACTGTTAAACTCGTGAAAATACTGTTAGAGGTCCAATTTTTATGGTGTCCTTCTTTAAAATTTCCACATTTTTCCAAAGCCATCCACTGGGCCACTTTTGGCCAATGGGCCATATGTTTGACACCCCTGCACTATATGGACAAAAGCACTGGTTTTCCTACACATCACACCTACAGGAAGCTGCTCAGCCATGGAAACCATGCCATGAAGCTTTCGGCTCACAGTTTTTGTGCTGATGTTAATGTCAGTGGAGGTTTGAAGCCATGCAGTTACTGACAGAAAAGAGTGTTGTTGATTTTTACGCACTCAGCGACCCTGCTCTGTAACTTTGCTTGGTCTGCTACTTCATGACTGAATTGCTATGTGTCCCAAGTGCTTCCTCTTTGCAGTAATACCACTAACAGCTGATCTTGGAATAACAAGGAGGGAAAAACTTTCATAGTATCACACTCGAATTCAGTGAGATCTTTAGAACGACCCATTCTGTCACAAATGTATACTGCATGGTTGATTTTATGCACATGTGACAAGTGTGGCCCATCTCTTTTGTCCATACAGTGTAACTTTACATATTTGATTATATCCATTGTATCTTTTTTTATCAGCACCATTAACATTTGCTTGTTGGACTGATTCACACTGTAAAGCCACCATGGAAACTTCATCATGACTCAAGTTCTGTAGTGGCCAACATTTCTCAGCTCATAAGCTGGTCAAGAATGTGGGGTTTCTTCTCTCTTAAGAGAAAGGAAATATTTCCAGTGACTCACTGATTGTGCTGATACATTTCACAGTGGTTTGGACACATTTTGTGGAAAAGTCAAATGCGTTAAATAAACTATCACAAGCTAAGGAGACGTGCTTGTAAAAATGCAACAAAAAGTAAAACAAACAATAAAAAAACAGCCACAAACACAGATGTGTAAAATACAGTCTGTTCTGTGTTTATATCAAAATTAAGTGAAAAAATGCATTTAAAACATTTTAATGCTTTTAAACACCAAACAGATTATGTAGAACCTTGTGCTCCATAGTTTTATGATTTATACAAGGGTAGATTTGCATGAGTCACACTTTACAGTTTTTATCAAATATCGTCTGAAACAAGCTGTTTTACATCTTCAACAATGCCAACCTACCTTTAAGAGCATTTCTTTCCCTGACTGGCTCAACTGAGCTGTGTGCCTTAGATGACCATATTATGCACTGAAAAAAACAGTGAAAGATTTGGAGGAGTCTGAAGCTTTAACTCCACAATGATACATTGTGTTTATTGTCTATCTAACCATGTCTTACACACACAATGAATAACATTATTAATCTGTTTTTTGCGAATATATGTCTTTTATTTCCTATTTAGTCTATAAATTCTAAAATTAGTTACTTTACATGGACATTAGGCTGATTTATATCACCAAGACACTGTTTGAGATGACATTGTATCTTACAACCGTTTTTAGCTTTGAAATCTTATTTCAAGACCTCCTAGTAACAATTCACAATTTAGACTTTTGTTAATACATGGGTCCTGGGTTCAACTCCACCATCTGGCTAGGAATTATTGCTGTTACTCCAAAGGACATGCGGTTATTATTTATTCCTGATGGAGCTCAGTCTCGGAGGTCAATCTCACCTCTACCCTGTAAAAAGGCTATCAGTGGTTTTCTAAGCACCTCTTTTGTTGCTCTGAAAAATGATCTGTGCAATCTGGAGTGTGTCTCCTGTCACTTCCAGCGGCTGAAAATTCCGTTTCATTACCAAGAGAATGACAGTTAATGGGAAACAGAGTGGTTGAGTGTGCAAAGACACTCTAGGTTGTCAGCAACGTGTCCCCAAACAATAGACATAAGAACTTTCCTGGCTAAACCGCACAATGTTGCTGAGCCGTTAAAAAACAAACAAACAAAAAAAAACCCCAAATTCTTTATAGCTTTTTGATCTTTTTAGCATTAGAATGAAATCTTAATCTGCTGCTTTTGTGTCATAACCCATCATCCACAGGAGAGGCTGTGGAGCTGCAGCCGGAGCATGCCGCGAGCGAGATCCCTGGTATCCGAAAGCCCAATAAAGAAGCCGCCTGGCTGGGGCCCAAGGAAAGCGCCGTACGCCAGCACAGACAGGAGATGAAGACCAAGATGAAAACCAATAAGGTGGAAGAGGTGAAACCTACTCGGCCCAAACAGGCAAGGCGAAGTGGCGTGTCTGTTTTATTTCTGTAGAGGTTTAACAAAGTCACACTCATGTGATTTTACCCCTGATTTTAGAAGCTGTATTTACACTGATGTGTTACATTTTAATAACACATGGGATCATTACACTACTCGGTTATTTTAAAGTCTGGTAAGATTTTGCTTTGAGACACTGGGATCACATGAAGCTTGCGCCACATATCAGATGTAGACGCTGAGGTGAAATCGCCTGAATTATGCCCTGCAACAGAGCTTAGTGTTGATATAAGATTGTATAAACTGAGTACATCTACTGTAGTCCCTTTGAGTGTGGAGGAACAGCTGCACTCAGACTTCACAGACATGTGCTGCCCCCCTCTGGTGCTGCAGGTTCTGATCTTTTAGACTGCATTGAAGATATTTAAACGGACGAACCTTCAACCTTTAATACCCCTGACCTGCTCTGAGTGAGATTTTTGGGAAAACCTCATCATTTTTATCCATCATCTGTCCACTAAAACAATCAGGTAAAGGTTAAATTGCTTTGCTGGGAACTTTAGAACTTCTCAACAAGATTTCTGGGGGTTACCGATGAATCATTATTCACAAGTGGCTTTCATAAACAGAAAGACCTTTAGCTGTAGCTGAACCGAGTCAAAAATGTGCCAATAGCTTTGCAAACCTGCTGTTGATGTGCATTGGAATAATTGGTTTTAATTGATTTTAAAATAAATTTTTAAAATATGAAAATTAAAAAGACACATGAATGAACAGATGTTTGATTTTCAGAGGGCAGCCTTCAGAGGGAGCCTTGAAGCTCCAGCACACCTAAATGCCACTATGGATGCCCATGGGTTACACTTGCTATAGCTTTGCAACTGAATTGAATTATATTCCTTCCTTTCCAGTACAACAAGATTCAAGGTCAACTTCTCCTTTCACACAGTAAAACTGAAAAAAACTCCCTAAAGGTAAAAAGTGATTGAATAATATTATAAAAGACAATACAAATATACGATGTAAGTATAAAAGTATGAATACAACTCAAGTCTCTTCAAGTCATTGTTTGTATTGTTTGTACATGTATTACTTGTACTGTCTCTAGTGTTTGGAATCCTGTTTTTATTTATTAGTTTTATTTTATTTATTTTTATTATTATTATTTGTATTATTTAACTTTATTTATAATAATTTAGTATTTTTATTTATTTATTATAGTCAAATTTTTCTATGACTGCTGTCTGAAACGAGTCTAAGAAAATAAGGATTGCACTCTACAGAATAAACACCCTGTCTATATTAATATGTGCATATAACAATAAACTACTCTTACTTCTATATAAATGAAACAAGGTGCAGTATTCATATAGTGCAAATTGTTTAAAATATGGCTGTAGAGCCAATTTTGCAGTAGCGAGCTGTAATTTGTCTTTTTTGTGATTTGGCTTCACAGTTTCAGTTTTGTTTGGTTATTTTAGTTGAAAATTACATTTTACTGATACACTGTCAAATCCTAGCAACAGTCACCTCATCGCCATCTAAAGCACATGTACACACTGCAATAGTTTATTTGCACATCCTCGAGAGACAAAATAACAAAGTGCAGTATGACAAGAGGGACACCTCAATGTCAACCATATGTATTTAATTTGTGTAACATACTGGGATATTTATAATTTGAGCTATTTTGTTGTGTTTTGTAACTTTGCAATATATTGTATTATTTAAATTATTTTAGCTACTTACTGTTCTTACTGTCTCAGAGCAACTGTGACCACTTAATTTCCTTAGATATTAATAAAGTATTCTGATTTTGATTCTCAAGGTGCTTTTTATTGCAGGGTATAAGGTAAAGACCCTACAATAACACAAAAATGTTAGTTTCAGTTTTTCTGAATATTATTATGTGAATAGCCAAGATTTAGGAAAATCCGAATTGTTATTACAAGAAGAAAGAGAAAAAAACGGTCCTTTGTAAACGCAGGTGTCTCACATGTAGTTATAGTTAACTATAACAACCTTGCTGTGGACGTGACAGGCTTGTTGTTCTTATGTTTGCTTTTTTCTGAAGACTCAGTGTCAGCAGGAACTCGACCAGGTCCTCGAGCGGATATCCAAGATGCCCTTCAGAGATAACAGAGGTCCTCTGGAAGACCTGTATGCCCTGCATATCCCCAACTGCGACAAGAGGGGGCAGTATAACTTAAAACAGGTGACTCTGGGCTTTTTGGGAAAGAGGGTGGTAAGCCCGGAGGTTATACCCAACTGAAAATATGCAGGTATGGAGAGGGGAGGTGGGCATCGCAACCACCATCTCTAATAATTGGTTGCACTGACATATCAAACCCTACAGTCATTTTCTCATCATAATACTGTTAATAATAATAGTAATAATAATAACAGTATTAATAATTATTATAATGATAATAACAATTCAACAAATTGAACACGAATTACTAAAAAGGGGGGATTGCACATTGTGAACTGATAAGCTTCTTTTTGTGCATGCACTTTATAAAACATGTATAGTAAGACTGCTAGCTTAGCATGAAACGTGCAGGTAACAAAACTACAACATAAATTCTGTTTTTCAGTGCAAGATGTCTCTCCATGGTCAGAGGGGGGAGTGCTGGTGTGTCGACCCACACACTGGCCGACCCATCCCATCAGCTCCGACCGTGAGGGGTGACCCCAACTGCAGCCAGTACCTCACAGAGCTGGAGCTCCCTGACATGGCCCAAATCTAAAGTGGCATCAAACATCCCAAAACATAAAAGGAAAAAGAAAAACTGTAAAGAGGTTGGGAACAAAGAACATCAGAGTAAGCTATGTATTATCTGTCTGTGCGTATGTGTCTTTAGTTCGTACAATGACACTGACATTTGAAGTCTTAACCACCAAAAAGGATTAAATGATAGAATCCAGCTTGCTGCGTAAGATGTAGCTGCAGATTACTTTTAGAGGGGAGTGAGTGGAGATAAGACTCCCTTTTCCCACTTAGATATTCAGTAGGCGTCATCTGGAGCGTCGGTGACTATGCTTTAGTGATTTTGACTTTGCTCGGATTGCTTTGTTATCAGTGTTTTGTACTGTATGCATTGAAAAATGAAAAGCCTTTAACATATGTGATGTTTCGAGGTGTGTTTTAATGCTCTAGCTTACAGACTACTGTTGGTTTAATACTATACACTAGGCTTTGAGTACACCTGGCTATTAATACAAAGTATTAAAGATGAAATGTAGTACCTGTTGGAAGTAGCGTGCATTAAATGTTCAGCCGAAGGACATCACCGTAAGTGATAAACAGATAATGCCATTAAAACTACGATACAATCAATCTGTGCACGTCATCATTCATGTGATGTGAATGACCTGAAAGCTTTTCAGAATGAATGAGCGAACTTGACAATGTTCAAACCTTGGAGATTTAGACTGTCTGTGCAAAAGTCTCAAGCCATCCCTCATTTCTTTATGTTTTTCTTCATAGAAGCCAGATTTTTCTGGCTTCTAAAGTTTTAACCCACTTAACAATGACCTATGAATCATTAAAGCACATAGCAAACAATTTAGCAAGGAAGCAGTTTGAAGTTTTAGGTATTTTGTTAATAGCAGGCTTTTCCAAAAACTAGCTATTAGTGCTATTAGCTAAAAACTTGGCCTACCTGGGCATAGCGTCGAGTGTAGCAACAGCTCTTATGGAGTGATGAATCCAAGTTTGATATTTTTGGTACAAATCATCATCTGTATGTATGAAAGACGGTTAAGAGAGAGGTACAACAGTGAGTGTCTAAGAGGGTGGAGGCTCTGTCATCGTTTGTGGCTGCTTTTCAGCCATTAGTGCTGGAGATCACAGAAAAGTAAAATCAGACTTTGATCCACCATGAAGTACTATCTGGAACTTCACCTGATTGGCACCGGCATCATTTTTCAGCATGACAATGATCTCAAACACACTGCCAATGCAGTAAAATCACACCTGGATAGAAAAACACACAGAGGAACACTATCAGTCATGGATTGGCCGCCACAGAGCCCGGACCTCAACATTATTGAAGCAGTGTGGGATCATGTTGACAGAGAACAGAACAGAAGGCAGAAACATCCAAAGAAGAGCTTTGAATGTCCTTCAAGAAGCCTGGAGAACTTTTCCTGTAGACTACTTCAAGAAATGTTGTTCAGACTGTGCTGAATAATAAAGGTGGTCACACCAAATATTGACTTTTAAGTTTGTTTCTATAAGTTCTATAAACTCTACTCTTTATACTGTATTTCCATGAATGTTTGCACATTTCAGAAAACTTGCTGCACCCATTCCCCATTCTCCTAGCAGAATATAAAGAAATGATGGGTCAAGACTTTTGCACATTACTGTATGACTAGACAGTTTTATAATACCATAGCCTGCATTTCCCCAAGTGAAAACATTAAATATAGTCATACCGTTTTGAATTAAAATAATATATATTTTGGTGCATACTTTATTGACTTGGCAGTTGTAGCTTGTTCATACTGACCCCAGCAAGCAAAACTGCAGGACTGAAAGTGTGAAGAAAACATGGTCTTTGTATTTTATCACATTCTGCAGAAAACCTGATTTACCCTGTCCTCTATTATCAAATCTCACAATAACAGTGATCTCCAAGCATTTTATTTTATAAGGTCAAGACCCAGCAACAGTGAAAAATCACCTGTGGGCAAGCGCAAAGCAACAATGAGAAGGAGAAAAAGTCCTTCCTACACTCAAAAAAATGAAATTGGGTGGTTGTTACATGTACAAGATTCAAACTTGTAATTTGAACTAAATAATTTCATGTTTCTATGGTGAACGTAATTAAAACATGTAGCATCTGCATGAAATTCAGCAGCTTAATTTGTTCTTGTTGAGATGACATGATACAATCTAGTAAGAGTGGTTAGTTGCCTGGACTCGAGAAATTCACAAGATCACATTAGATGTCAAACTACAGGAAAATCGCTGGAGTTTTAAGAGGCAGACAACTACACCCACACCACGTGTATTCTATCGCTATTTATTGTGGTTTAACCTGTCAAGGACAAAAACGTACAGAAAATTCTGCATCAAGCCTTGTAATCATAGCTTTCCTACTTTTGTTAAGCCTGGATTGACAGCTTGGTGGTGTGATGGTTAGTGCTGTTACCTGACAGCCAGAAGGGCCTGCGTTCAAATCCACAATCTGGCTGGTTTGCAGTGTGTATTTAGAGTTAGGTTAACTGGTGTTTCTAAATTATCCATGAATGTAAGTGCAAATGATTGTTTGTCTCTATGAAATCATCAACCCCCGTATTGGTTCATTAAGCAAGACTAGCAGTAATTTCCTTGATTAACAAAGTAGTTGTTCAAACAACGAGTTTTCATTGTGTTTTCCTAAAGTTTTTCACTTGTGTAGAATGAATTAAAACAAATTTCACTTTACATACTTCAATAAATCACTTCAAGTCAATGTAAGTATACTACGTTGATCCAATGTAATCTGGTTACATTAAACCACCAAATGCCAAATGTGTTGGTTTGACATGGTCAAAAATGGGTTATTGTACTTGGTTAAATCACGTGGAAAAAGGTGCCATGATTAAATTGTGTTCATCCAACAACAGATTTTTTTGAGTGTAGGAAGAAGAAATGTTAGGACAGGCAGGCGTTCACCCTGAGTGGTTGGGGAATGAAGGTAATAAGATGAATGGGAGTGAAAGACAGGGGAGTGAAGAAAAAGTCCTAATGGCATCATGTGAGGTCCTCTAGCTGCCAAAAAGAAAAAATAACGAAAGGTTGGCTTAGGGTTATGTGATCCAGCCCTAACTATATGATTTATCAAAAAGGAAAGTTTTAAGCTTAATCTTAAAAGTAGAGAGGGTGTCTGTCTCCTGACAGGAGAGGGGCCTAATAGCTGAAGTCTTAAACTCCCATCCTACTTTTGGAACCACGAGTAAGCCTGCAGTCTAAGAGTGAAGTACTTTATTGGGATAAAATGGTAGCGTGAGGTCTTTAAGACATGACAGAGAATAATTGTTCAGGTTCTCAGAATTCTAGATCTCGCAGAGAGCCGATGAAGACAAGCTAACTTCTCTTTGTCATCCCATAAGTGCTCTCATTGCAACAGAGAGCAGCCAAAACCACTCAGTGATGTCGCAGAGAGACGTTCTGCTTTGACAGCAGATGGAAGCCACCTGCGTGAAGACTCACACGGCTGTCTTTAACAGCGTCAAGGTCACAGAGATAGCAAAACGCAAAACACACAACTACTGACTCAACATGTTAACCATGGAGGCCCCTTATTAAATACTCGTGACAAAAGTGCAGACGTACAGTTTTTGTGAGTACATGAACTTTATTTAAATAGTGATTAGCCTTTACAAAAAACAAAAAAACGAGTACATCAATTACACACCTGATAAATATTTCACCATAATGTTCACATTAAAGTGTTCAGAGTGTTACTGTGTTGTTGTGTTTACACGTGTGCCTGAATCAACAGCATGACAGAGGTTTGCACTGAGAAAAACAGGCTGATGTGCCGCTGTCAGTGTTCCCCAACCATCGTGATAAAGCGAGGAGACATTTCTATATTTCATTGACTGAATATTAGGATTACACAACAAAATAAACAGCAAATTAGGCAAATGCTTGACAATAGAATAAATCTTTTCCTCTGTCGTCATAGCAGCACTTTGACTGGAAGATCACGATAGTCTTTGTCAGCAACCGACTGAAGAGTGAAAACCACATCCACACCTAAAATTGTTTTCCTCTTTTGGGCTTGATCTGTCCCTCATCCAACAGCTCTGTGGAGCCACATGCAAATCAAAATTCAAACTGGCGTGGGGCAGAAGGCACTTGAATTTACATAAAAACTCAGCGACCTTGCTCTTCGCAAAATGAAGTACCCGATGAACCCTGAGAGCAAGTCACCATTGGCCAGCACATTTGCCTGTGTGGTGGCAGTGAAGACCCTTCACATGGAAAAAATAATCAATGCGGGGCCTTTGCATATGATTTGTGTGCGAGCTGTGAAGGGAAATGCACAGCACCGAGTCTGGCAGACAGTAGTTTGAGCAGACTATGCTCATGTGAACTGAAATCAGAGCTTTTGAGAAGCTGAGAACTACAAGGGTATGGTACGCTTAGCACACACACACACACACACACGTACAGTCACACTCAGGAGCATGCACACATACTTTATACATACATTTACAAACAGTGGAAACAGCTGTCTGGAAAGTGAAAGTTCTATGGGTCTGTCTCAGCTTACACCAACATCAATAACAGAAAATTAAGAATGTGCATAAATCTGACAATAAGAAAACTCACGGGTTAAGATGGCAGGACCTAATGTCCTTCCTCATAAGGGCTTATTTATCAAAAATGCAACCTGCTTGGAACATCCTGTTTCACAAGTATACAAAGCTCGGCTGAGAGTGGCACCAGCCACAAATAAGTTTCGTCCAAGTGCACTGGAGGACAAAAAAAAAGATATAGACTTAGCTGATTAGGATGGAATTTTATAGGTTTCTTTTTCTTGGCTTGAGACAACCAGTTGAGATGAGGAAATTACTAGTCCCAGCGCAATAACAATCTGGCGCATAACCCACCTCTGCTAAATTGCAAACCCTTGTTTTTGTACAAATTAAGCAATCAACAAACATAACTTGTTTAATTAGAAAGCGTTGCAGACACTGGTTTCCTTCCTTCTTTTTTTTTTCGATCTGCCAAGCTAACCAGCTGCTACCGCTAGCATCATATACGAAACAATGATCCGAGTCTATGCTACTAATCTTCTCATATAACTTTCATTGTCTCAGCCAAATAAATGTGCTGTCTTACTAAAATGCCAAACTTCATTAATGCTTGTCAGCTTCTCATAGCAAACCTTTTCATTTCTGAATCTATGTTGATCATAAAATTAGCTGCATGACCATAATGAAAAAAAGTCGCTGTTAGCTAATTTTGAGCTCCCAAAATGCCTAACAAGTACCAGTAGACTGAAGAAGTTACTTGGAAGTGATGAAACGTTTCTCCCACTGAAAACGCTACGTCCAGATGAACAGAATCAACCTTTTGGGAAGTGACAGTGGACACCTACAGCCAACTTAGTCACTGTGTCACAATGTGTATACTTCCTTTAAGACACTTCCATGTTGTACATTATCTGCTCTTACACTCTGCATTCATTTAGACAGTGTAGAATTTGTGAAAATGTACAAGTTATCAGTCATTAGACCACAAAATAATAAATTCTTCAACACTGAAGATATTCTTCTACATTAAATGCAGATAAATTAGTGCCTGACGGATATAAGAGTCTTAAGACTGATCTCCATACCAATATTTGGCCAATGTATAGGGTGATATTTTCTTACATTCAGACTCTCCCATCTCTGCTTCACCTATTTAAATTTAAATGTATTTTTATGCCATAAATTTTGATTTTATAGGCAAATAGCTCATATAAATTAGTGCCTGAAAAAAAAGCAAAAAAATTGCCTGTGTTAGCAACCTAACTAGCATTAGTTATTTGTATTTCCCCCTGTATGCTCAAATTTTTAAGCATGATCAGACATTAACCATTGGGTACTTGTAGAACCCTTAATTTAGCACTCAGAATAACAATGGAAGTTATGGAAGTACTTGATTTGTGACACAGTGAGTACTAGATGATATTCCCACTTAGCCACCTAGCATATTTATCATCACCATTGCAAATATATAGATATAAAAAAATATTGATATTTAGCCACATTTAAAATATGTCTTGTCTTTTTTTGGAATAAATTCTATAATAGTCGTAGCACACAACATACTGTCTCTATATGATCTATGGTTATGAAGAGATGAGGTGTTAGCTAACCTCAAAAATAGTACACAGTCAGTGGGAAGCCAGAATAGAGCTTTACATGTGCAGATTCACTTAAGCAAGCTTTTTGATTTGGCTCCCTTTACAAAATTACAAAAAAAAAAAATTAAAGATGATAGAGTCCATCACACCTGAACATATACAGTATAAAACCATTTGTGCCATATTTTCCTGATTGTCAGTCATAAAGTGTGCTAGCTTGATTGGCAGGCTTTACGAAAAAAATAGGGCTCAATGAGTACAACCGGTTTGCCCTCATTCATTGCTGTTGTTGTCGAGATCTTTGCACTGCAGTTCTCCTCCAGCGTAGTTGATGCCGGGGATTTTGACGCCAAACCGGTCTACGCACCAGCAGATCCCCCTTTTGCGACCGCGAGATGGCTTGCACTGTGGGTTAAGAAAGCAAGACTGGAATAAGGAACTTGTTTTCCATTCATTTGTTGTGGCATTTTGACTTTGTTAGACTGGCAGATATCAAAGTAGCAGTGCAATCTAACTTTTTAATACATTTATACCTGTTTGCGCTTGAAGAAGCCCTTCTTGTCACAGTTGGGAACGTACAGTGAGAGAGCAAAGACCTGAGAAGTGTCCTTCATGGCCTGGATGAGATTATCTAGCTTTCTTCTGCAGGGGCCCTAGAGTCACACAGAACATAAATCTAAATGTCTGCTTGATTACAATGCATATACATGCAAAATATTTCAATTCTGGTTAAAAATTATCTGGAAAATTTGAGAAGCCAGATGCAGTGGTATGCAATATCTGATTTTGTAGAGCCAAAGTTTGTTCATTCAGAGGAAAAAAACTAAAAATAAAAAATTGTTCAAAATCTTGCAAAAAAAACAACAGATCTTAGTCAGTGTTTTTTTTTTTTCTTTTCTAATTTTATTTACCTTGGTATGCATCTTTGTAATCTCTACATCACTTACAAAATCAGGATCCAGTTTATCTATGCTGAGTGGAGCCAAGTTGCTGGCAGGCCCAAGCTTGGCCAGCTGCTTCTTACGGTCCTTGGCCTGCTTCATGGCCTGGGCCTTGCGACTGCTAATGTGATCTCCATATAAGGGCACCTTTGTTTGTGGTGGGACTGGGACACGTAGCATGTCATCATGAGGCTGTCCACCTATTTGGGATGCAACAAGACACAAAAGAGGTAGATCACTTATTAGTTTTCTGAAAAAAAAAAAGTGTTATTTACACCAAAATGCATTGCGGCTATGGCCTCATGTGTTCCTTTGGTATAAAACATTTGCTATTTTTGGAAAATTTCGAAAGCCTTAAAAACCTGTTGCTGCTGGATTTCAGAGTCTGTTGGAGCATTATTACTGCCAACAACATAACACTGAAGAATGTAATTTAGCACAATAAAACTAACAGTTTTTGCACTGAACCAAAAAGTGTATTGCACCATGCTTGGGCATGTACAGATGCGTGTTTCTCCAAGAGCTAATAAAGCAGCAATCTTTTTCTGGCATGTCCTGCTTTAGGAGCTGAAAAAAGTTCTGGTAGAGTCCCACCAGTATAGAGGATGTAATACAGGATTTTTAAGACAGGTAACAATATCAATATTTGGTGATGTAAATATCCTATATGTCGGCCAATATTTTTTTTCTTTCAGGTACACAAAGCATGCACAATTTCCCTAAAAAATTGCTAAGTGAGTCATTAATAAGATAATGACACAATGTAGTTTAAAAATAATTTTATCATGGCAAGTTGAGGATGACTGTTTTTAGACTTTGTTCTACTCAGAGCAGCTGGTTGTTGTGTTTCAAAACACGTTATGCCAATCGGGAAGTTGCATAGTGCCCTCTGGTGGACAAACTGCACAACATCAACACTCATAACATAGTTAAAGGGTGTTTCTTCCATCTCTTCTTTACTTTCATTAATCTACTTTTATAAATACAGATATAGTTAGATTGGTAAAGAGTGAATATATATCACAAACATCAAACAATGTTCTTACACATGTAACATATCTGCCTGTGTCAGAAACCTAGCAAGCATTAATCATTTGTATTTGCTATTGATGTTCAAATTTTTCACCATGAGCAGACATTAACCATTTGGTTACTCATTGAACCCTTGAGTATGAACACATTTATGCACTCAAAATAAAAAGTCTTTTTATGATTTATTGGTATGAATAGATGAGGTGTTAGCTAACCTGAAAAATAGTACACAGTCAGTGGAAAGTGACTTATAAAGTGGTTGAATGGCAATTCTCGTGTTTCTTCTTTACCTTTTAATTTTTAATTTTATCAGCCGTTATAAATGTCAGTAAGTGTCAAATAAATGCCAGCATGATGCTTTCAATAACAAAAAGTTTAACTAAATCTTTTTATGCTGATCCTCTACACCCCATAGTTTGGGAACCAAACAAACAGATTTGCAGCCCAACAACTCAAAAGCATGTCTCTGTTAAACATGGCTTCCTTTACTGCAAAAGTTTGAGTCACACAGGACTACTGTTCAACATTTCATCTGCAGTCAGTAATGGTGGGCCATTTCCACTGGACGCTTACAAGTTAAAGATGAAAAACAAAACAAAAACAGCAGTAGTAATCATTCCAACAAGTCAACAGTTGTAATATTAGTCCTGTGTGAACATGGCTTGACATGATGGGTCAAAATTAGGAGCACCATGACTGTTCCAACCTGGATTTGTAACTTCTTGAACTGCCAAATTAAAAAGCTCAAGAGGGCACAAGGCAGCAGTTTCCAATTTGGAAACGTCACAACACAACGTGATGATTTCACTTGCCCCAGCTAAATGCTTATTTAGCACAGTTAGTGGCTACAAGCCAGATTCAGATTGGATGTGTTGACATACGGGACAACATAAGCTACATTTATGGCAAGTCAGGCTGCCAGTTTGGGGTATATGTAGACCAGGGGTTTTAAAACTTTTATAGCAAGTGACCTAAATGAGATATTTAGTCTCACCCTGGCACCCATGGCCATGAAAACATGCTATTACCCTTGTCATGTGGCAAGCCACCAAAAAACAGCCGCAACCCATTTTGGGTCCCAACCCCCACAGAAAGCTTCATGTACAAGTATCTTTCATCTGTGCAAAAACACTGCTCTGTGCTAAATTTTGGGGAGTTGCACAAACCTCAGCACTCGCCCCTCTCCCTTGTCCCCACCCTCAGCCACAGTGACTGCACTGAGGCCAGAGTGAGTGACTGTGGCTATTTTTTCCCCCCCAAACAGCACTATAAACTGATATTTCATCGAGTTTCTATCCTGAAACATGCATTAACTGTGCATGTGTCCTAAGCCCCCGTTGGCCCATTTCCACTGCTGTGTCACGCACTTGTTTCCGCTTTCGTTTTGGCAGATTGAAAACTCCACATATAAACCTCTGTAGTTCTGCCAGTGACGTGGTCGCTAAGCTACTAAGCTAACTGCGTGGTGAACCGAGGTCACTGTGTAGCTGCAAATGATGCTTAAAACCTCGATGAGTGATGATGATGAAGCTCATGATGATGATGTCATCCATCCATTCCCCTTAATGACAGGTTCTTGGAAAAAAGAGATTCCCCCTAGTTTCCTGCTGACAATGTTTTTTTTTCTCTCTTTCCCCAGGGAAATCTGAGGCAGCTCAGCGCCAGTATGTCCAATCAAGTCTTCACTTGCTAATCCCCAAGCTTGTCTAATCTGACGTGTGCTGACTGATCACATCTTTCACTTTTTTTCCCCCTTTCTTCCTGCCTCTTTTCCTCTTCGTGATCCTGGAGAGCTATGCAGCTCCCTGCAGGAATTAATGACTTAAAAAAATCTTTTCTTCATCTTCATCTATCCAGTCTTTCCATGTATTCTCCCTTGCCACATCTGTCCAGATGTTACTGTTACACATCCTTTCAAATGTAAAAACTAGATTCTCCCTATTTTTAGCTGTTGTTACAACTTAAATGCCAGCTTATGTCACGGGTTTTCTGCTCTCTGACACACAGCAAATATGGAAAATATGGTCAGACTGCACACACGAACACTTGTGCATTAATATAGCTGTACATGCCTATTATGAATGCATATATGCACGCATATCCACAGCCCAGGGTTGTCAGGTGTCTGCAAAGCGTTTTTACTCTATGGGGCATGTGCTCATGGGTGTGCATGTGGGTTTTTTTGTTTAATTTATGTGTCAACAGAACGCCCAGCAGGAGATGGGGAGTTAATGATGAAGCTGACTGCCGGGCAGACAGACGGGGGATCAGAAACCCACGCTCAGCCTGCATTCTGCTGAATCACTGCACAGCCGGGGCCTGCCTGCAGCGCCGAGCCGGAGAGAGGGGGAGGGAGTGGAGGGAGAAGACTGTGTATAGATGTGAAGAAGAGGAGACCAGGACGGGACTAACAAAGAATGATGAGAGGGAGCAAATAAGTAAAGGTGAACAGATCAATCCAGATATCCATAGTATCGATACCGACGCTGGTATCGGTATTGGATTGATACTAGTGATAGGATCGATGCTTTGTTTCTATCCTCTATCTTCAGTATGTCTTTCACTGAATTGTATTAAATTAATTATTGACAAATGTCACATGTATTTTATTTATAGCTTATGACACATTTAAAATAACAGGCAGATTTAGATAAAAAAAAAAAACAGTATCAAAATACATAAAAAGCTGAAAGGTGTGTTTTATTGTGGAAAGTAAAAATCACAGCTCTCTCTCAATGCTCTCTTCTACATAAGCTGCTATCACAAATTAAACGTATCGGTATTAGTATCAGCAATATTGGCCCTGTCTGTGCTTGGTATCGATCGTATATCGTACTGCACAACGCTAATTGAAAGACAGCACTCACTGTAAGCAAATGACACATTTCTGGCTGGGGATCAAAGCTGACCTTCAGTTCAAAAGTAAGATTTTGATTCACGCTCTTTTCCCATTTTCCACCTCTTGTTACTGGACTTTATGCCAATATCACATAGCAAGAAAATCTGTGGTTCTTTTTTTTTTTCCTTGCTCAGCCCGCTGGCGTTTAAAACAGAGTAGGAATATTTATGTTTCCATTGAAACTCTGCAGGAAAAACGGAGCAAGAGATAGAATGGAAATGGTGAATCGTGGAGATGGTGGGATAGTGAATGAGGTGGCGGAGAGAAGGAGAAGAAGAAGAATAGGTTGGAAAAGATGAAGAGGGACAGCAGCCAGGCAGGGAAAGAGGAGAAGAAGGCTGTGTGTTGGGACAAAAACAAAGGTGGGTCAGGTGTGTGAGAAAAGGCACAGGTGGTAGACGAACTGACAAAAGAAAGGAAGAAAGGTCTAAAGACAAAAAAAAAAGAGACAGGTAACCATAGAGGAAGGTATGTGGGTAAAACATGATTTCACACCTTGAAGAGAGTGAGTGCAAGCTAAGGCAGCTCTGCTGGAGCCACAGAGGAGCCCCGCTGAGAACCACCTGTAATCTTCTCCCTTTTTATGTCGTCTGACTGGAAGAGGGAGGGGAGGAGAAGGGGGACTCCGCTGATTTATGGCTTGCAGACCCACAAGGGCCCTATAGTTGATCACCACGGGACACACCAGCTGCTGAAAGAGTTCACGGGGGTCAGCTCACGTGCTGAGGTGACTCCCATCAGCCCCTCAGAAGCAAACTGAGTAGAAACAAAGTTGCAGGAGAGCGGAGAGCGCAGTGAGATCATTCATCCTTCTCGCTCTCTGAAAGGGAGTTTGTGCATCTCTTGTGGGCTTCATCAAAATTCCTGCACTGACAAGGGAGGAGTAACATCTCTCTCCAGCTGTTTACTATTTCTTTGCACCGTCAGATCTTTGGGTGAAGCAGGAATTGCGCGTGATGACACTACCAGAGCTGTCACGGAGAACATGGAAGTGTTACTGCTGCGTAACCCACATTTCCCATTTGTCCCTTTATCTTTAAACTAACACACACAGCACTAAGAGTAACCGCCTCTCCATGTTCCCTTCACAGGTAACCCTCCACAAGCCTACCTTTTGACGGATGCAGCAGTTTGTACAACTTCTCGTTCCTGCACACCCCGCGGCCGTGCAGGAGCGCGTGCAGCGGCTTCTCCTCTCCGTTCTTGGGCAGGCAGCGGAGCCCGCGCGTGCATGGCCCTGTGTACACACCGCACGGCTGGCCCTCTTCGAGCGCGCAAGTCATGCAGCACCCGCAGCCGGGCTCCTTCACCGGCTGGCAGCCCACAGGCACCGGCGGGCACATGGACAGCACCTTCTGATCGCATGGCTCACACAGCACGTAGGACGAGCCGCAGCCGGCGATGGTCAGCAGCGGAACCAGCAGGAGGGAGAGGCGCATAGGCATGGTGGGTGCGGGTCTGGAGTGAAACTGCGTGGAGTGGAATGGAGTGGAGTGGTGACGAGTCGGTGGAGACGAGTATCAGCTAAGCGTTGCGGAGAATCCTTTCTATGTCGCTGGTCTCAGTCCGAACATCAGGCGGGTGCGAGTCGCATCCACAGGTGCCTCTGCGCGCTCACTTGTGAGTGTCAGCGTATCCGATGCTCGCGTGCTCTCTCACTCTGCCGTCCTCCTTAAAACCCCGCAGAGTTACCAAGAGTTGAAAAAAAGAGCCAAACAAACAAATGAAATTATCCAGACACCACGTAAATCTCCCTTAAGTGATGCCCGGTTCCGTTTACGCGCAGGCTGCTCCTCTTCAAATGAAAAAAGGAAAAAAAAGAAAGCCCGCTGATTCCTTCTCTCTCTCTCTCTCTCTCTCTCTCTCTCTCTCTCTCTCTCTGTGTGTGTCTCTCTCTCACTGTAGGTTACTTCGCCCGCGCGGATTGCGAGCAGAATGTATAATCTGCGGCTTTGAGCTTGCCTTTTAAAAAAGAAACTGCCGGAGGCGAAGCCTGTAACGACGGGTATGTCAAACAACGCGTGGAGGGGAGGAGGTAGGGTGGTGGGGGGGGATCAGAGGGAGGCGCACTTGTCAAGTCCGTGCGCTGAGATGCTGATTTCACAGGGCGGGTGCTGGCATGCCTCCAGATCTGCCAGATACTAGACGATGCTCCCGTAGGCGACTGAATGAGACCTTATCTTTCTCACTGCACAGTTGCCATTTAGGTATGGTCAGTTTGAAAAGATGAATAAGTCCGTTTAAAATCTAAAGCAGAGGTGTTAAACATAAGGCCTGGGGGCCTGAAGCAGCCTGGCAAAGACTTGACAGGTTTAGTGGACCTATTTTGAACTTTTAACTCTATTTTCAGTCACGGTCAAGTGTGTGGAAAACAGAGAGATAGGATCCAAAAGCAGGACTCAGCAGGCCAGCTTGGAATATGCACAGTTTTGTTGCTGGAGCTCCTTGGCATGAAGGCAAATGACTGAATAGACAGGGTGCGCATACACACAGGAGGAGATGATGACGATGACATGACAGAGACAAACTGAGGGCTTAAATAGACAGGATAATGGAAGGATAGGAAACAGGCAGGAATAACTCTAATAAAATGGAGGAAGTAAACTACACATAACGGATATGTGACAGAAGACTATCACAATAAAACAGGAAACATACACGGGAAAACTAAACACTGACAAAAAGTCCATAGCTTTGACCCGACTGCCACCCACACTACACCAAAGCAAGACATTTTCTTTGAATTAATGAAAACTTTCTGTTCTAAAATTTTAAAATTAGAGGACAGTCTGTGCAACGATCTACCAGAACCTTATGTGTAACCTTTTCTATAGGTTTATCGTGTAGTTTCACCAGTCTGGCCCGGTCCACATCAAAGTGGGCTGTGTGTGTCATGAATTTGACATCCCTGATCTAAAGGAATTTCTCTGTTTTAGCATTTTACACCTGCTTTGCTTTCATAAACTGGTGAATTTGGCCTTTGAAGGATCCCAAACACTCTTCTATTCTCAGAGAAAACTCAGACTCGTCCAAAAGTTAAGGGCGGACTCTTGCATGTGAAATGGGAACACTTTTATAATTCCCCTCAGATATCGAGTCGGCCTCAGTTTTTGTGGCCAAGGCACTGTAGCTTTAAATATTTGCGAGATGCCTGTCTTAACAATAACAAACGAATTCTCCAGCAATGTGTGCTGCAAAGTGTCCAGATCAAGGCGAGCTGCACTCACGGTGACCTTATTTTATGTCTCAGCGAGGTCAGTGTCCACAGTGAGATAAGTAGTCAGCTCTCGCGGAGTGCAGAGCGGTCGTAATTCACTGGATGTTTTGGCAGATAGCAATATATGCCTGAGGATTTCAGATGATGAGCATGTTTGTGTTGTAAGTAAACAGATTATCTGCACACACCAAGATGAATTCATTTAATGCTTCTGACCCCGGTCATGTTCTTCCTCTTGTTCCTCTTCTTATTACTGCATGTACTTTCTAGATTATTTAGCTTTATTTTTCCTCTTTGTTTACATCCTGTTAGATCTTAGTGTTTAAATTGAGGTTATGTGTCCCATAGTTGTATTAATCCAGATGTTTTTAGCTGAAACTGCCCTTTGAAACACCTTTATTCTTCCTCTTTCCCCCTCCTCCCCTTACCCCTCTTTGTGAAACTTTGTCTGCAAATTCTGCTCAGGTCTCCAGACCCCCTGTTTGTCTTTTCCCTTGACCTTTATGCTGTATCGGGTGACGAATGGCGTCACCTGTGGCGAAAAGTCATCTTGGTGTTGCCCACACCGTCTACCTGTGCAGACATGGAAAGAAAGAGCACCATTCAGATTGTGAAGCTGTAAAGGCACGTCTGTGCTTCGCAGGTTCCAACTGCAAAGATCTTCCTCACAAAGCTCACTCTCAGACTCAGCTGCACATCTATGATTCATAAATTGATGATTTATGACCCAGAGACACATTGGCAGTGCTAATATGTCTGCACTACTTTTTTTTTTTGTTTCCAGATGTGAGACGGAGAGGATTTGTGGTCCAAGTGCATCTAGGGTTTGTGAACCACCAGAATGCAGTGTCTGTTAAGGTTAGGCTTTCTATATAAATTAGCTCTGAGTCAGCTGATGTATATTGGCCATGTGATGCACAGATGGTGACTTTAGCGGCTCTGCATAGAAGGGCAAGGTTTAGATTTCCAGTGCTGTTAATGCTTAGGCCAAATTGTTGTATGTGCTGAGGATTCAGTCCCAAATCTTTAGGAGTCTAAGTTCCGTTAGCTACATGCTTTGCTTGTGGGGGTTAATTGGCACAGATAAGCCATGCTTTAGTACTTACAACTTTAGTCTTAATTCAGTTTGGTATGCTTGGTTCTGACTTAGTGAAATTTTTATCCACACCAGCACTCTTAGGGCAGGCACACACAGGAAGAGACTGGCAGGATTGTGGAAATCAGAAAATAGTGAAATTTAACAACTTGTGGCTGTAACAGGCAAAATAACTTCTGGTCAGTAAGTTGGTGGGTGCAGAGTTACAGTAAACAGCTCTCAACTTTGAGGTAGGGTGATTTAGGAGCAAAGAATTCAAAAACATAAACAAAAAAGACACCATTTATCCACGTGGACTCAATGCTTGACCCAGTAAACATACTGCACTGTTTAGTTGTGTATTGTGCAGTCCAATAGATTGTGGACAGCTATCCAAACAACAGAAAAGTCATGCTAGGGAAAAGCATGGCTGCAGACCACAGTGTGACCAAAATTAATTTTACTGTGTGCAATAATCTACCAATCTCTTTCCCTTTGAAATGGTCTCTTTGAATTCGAGGATCAGGTCTGCAATCAATCAAGGTCAGCTGTCATTTTCAAAGCAACTTTGGTGCATCAAGACATCAATGAAAAAGGGGGTAAGATAGAGTCAGCTTACTATCGGTCAATCATTTTGCAATCGTATGGTATCAAGCTGGCAATTGCATTCAATCTGTTTGTGATATAATGACATTTAACTGTGATAAATTTGAAAAAAATCACAAATCTATTCCTAATCTGTTGCCATTTACACAGAAATGCACATCACAAGCTTACATTCGGGGTCCAACCTAGACTCAGAGATAGTTAAGACATTAAAACAAGAGTAAACAAGTGTAAGACCATGACAATAATGAGAGTATAACCAGTTTACTGGAGAGAGACACGTTGCAGAGTTGAGCTCAGCTGAACATGCTTCTGTATTGGCAGTATTTTGGTAGACCTTGTGGAGTTATGGAGCTTTGTCGGTTGCCAGATGGAGGTAGTGCCCAAAGTAAATGGTACACCTGGTCTGCATACTCCCTTCTCTGTTCTGGCTCACTTGTCAGCCCATCAGTATTCGACATATGCTTAGTTGAGCTTTGTGCTTTGAAAACCCCTATCTGTAGACTCTCTGTAGGCAAATAACTATGCAAAAAGAAACAACCATGACAGCGCAAAAAAAGCATGACCCAGACTGACTGCAGTGTGTTTGTAATTGTGCAACTAGTTGCAAATCTTCCCAATCTGTCTGAGAAGGACTGCACTCCTTCCAAGATGGTTGACTGGTTGCCTCTCAGACCTTTGCTGTAAACTTGTCACAGCTCAGCGGCCCAAGATGAGAGATGGGCTCAAACGCAGACTCAACCAGAGACTCAGGAAGTGATGAAAAAAGAACTTTATTTAACAATGACGAGGTGCACAAGGTAAACAGAGCTAAGGCTATGAAGTGAGCAGGGACTATAAACATGAATTATGAGAGGCTACATGTGGTTTAGCCCAGGAAACAAACAGCTGATCCGTCCTCCTGAAAGCCTTTGTTCTCTCTATATAGGTACATAAAGTCCTAACTGGACAGAGAGCATGTAGGCGCTCCTTTTCAGAGGAGGAGAAAGGAGGAGGGAAAAAAGCTTCTAGCTCCAATGGGGTGCATTGGAGATAAGGATTTTTGGGCACAAAGGCCGAATTTGGCCTGAGTGTGACTCTAGAGTTATCCCGCGTGAATTGGGTGCACTGTTTGTGTATTGACAGTGCATAAATATCGCTGACACACTTCGCAGATCTGGTGGCAACCGATTTATACGCCTTGTCAGCCAGGGAGGACTGCAGATGACCAGATGACATGGAAAGTTTCTGGTTTGGGTGGAGATGAGAAGCCACCAGATTCTTCACTGTGGGAATTTGGTAGATGCCCTTCTTCTTCATTCCAGCGCAGTCAAACACCGCCGCTCCCTGCACGGGGTTGGGTGACGAAAATGGCTTTGCCCAGCAGCGTGTGACCTCGTCCATGCATTCGGGGAAAAGCGGCAGTACCTGCTTAGTAGTGCACTTTGCTTTGGGGTGCCTTTTACCCTGGTATCGTCAGGTGGAGGTCTCCGTTGTCACCGTGGTCCATGGGATTGCCAGCTTTTCAGCTGCCCGTTTTGCAACGTCAAATAGCTCCATGCTGCGGGACTGTGTCCCAGGGTTATCACAATCGGCCCCTTGTGTCGCAGAATTCCAAGCAGAGGGGGCAAAGAAAATGTCATCATCCTTGTCCGAAACGAGATGTTCCAACGCTCCCTCAGAGGATTCGCTGAGTAGCTCGTCATTAGCCTCGAGGGAATCAGGCAACATAGCTTTGCAGCTGACCTCGGCATCGTCCACCAACAGGAGGACGATATCCATCTCGCCCCAGCTCGTTCGACGAAGGCTTTTCAGGGTAAAGCCTTCGCACACCGGGTTCACATGAATCCGGTGTGGAAATAGCCGCATGGGTGTGTTGCAGCCCGAGGCCCATCACACAAGCATCATGTGTATCTGAAGCTGAGATTCTGCAACTGCATGGGCAAATTCTGGGCAGTGGTTTGCAGTCTGCCATATTAAGGAAGCTTGGTGTAGGTAGCTTGGAATGGCTGGACAGCTAATGCAGATTTTTTTTTTTTTAAATCGGTCAGTTAGCTATGGTGAGCTAGTATGACCTAGCTAGTGTGGTGACTAGTGCTTGTGCTACTTGGCTTGGTGACCGTGTGAAGCAAAGACAGTTAGCTTGGTCAGCTAGCTGTTGTGCTAGGTGCGTGGTGCCAGCTAACACACTCTCCAACCTGGCTCTGTGGTGAAGAGCAGGCGACTGGAAACTGATAGCCGTGCTAGCGATCAAGGTGTTAGCTTGCTCACGTGGACAGTTAAGCTAGCACTCACGTTGACAGTCAGCAGAGATGAGGTTTCTAAGAAGTGAGAAGAGGAAATTGAATGACCGGTGACGCTGCGTCACACCCATTTATAGGGAGGAGGGTGGTCCCTCTCTGACGCAAGCGTTACGACTGCCAGCCAATGCTGGCTGGAGTAATGACATAGAGGCTTCTGAGGACAATGCTGAGAGAGTGTTCCCCATAGTGAGAAACCGAAACGAATGTTTGAAAGAGAAATATGAGACTCAGAGCTAAGAGGGAAGTGGCAAATAACATGTGACGGGACACTATGATGGCTCGGTGCAGGAACTTGATGGGGGAAACTGTGGCAGGTCAAGGGCATCGTTCGCAGGTGGAGAAAAGCAGGAGGGGAAGGCGAGAGACTGAGGTCTGGGTGACTCCAAGGTTCCAAGCAGTTGGACAGGTAGGCAGGCAGGTGAGAGTGGTAGTAACTGAGAGGGTTTTACCGGCAGCAGCAGGATGGAGACCAGCGTCTAGGTAAGCAAGGCTATGGCGAGGTTGCAAGATGGCTTCCGTGAACCGACTAGGAGACAGGAGAATGAGGTAAGTACAAACAGCATGAATAGCAAGGTTAACAAGAAGCCACACACTAACATGGGAACACAAGGAACACAAACAGAAGAAGATGTACAGGAGTGACATCAGACATAAAATTTTTGTTATTTTTTACTATAATATTGTACTGCCAAATTGCCTTATATTTTGATGATCCTTTAAATGAATAAACAATAGGACTTCTGGAACAATGTCAAAGTGGTGATGTTTGGTCATAATGTACAAAACCCCATTAAGCAAAAACCAAACACAGCATATGAGCGTAAACACGTCATACCAGCTGTCAGCATGGTGGTGGAGGTGTCATGATTTGGGTTTGTTTTACTGCCATAGGACCTGGACACCTTGCAGCCATTGAGTCGACCATGAACTCCTCTATATATCAATGTATCATGAAGTCAAATATGAGGCCATCTGTCTGACAGCTAAAGTCTGGATTAAACCGGGTCATGTAAGAGGACAATGGTCCCAAGCACAGCAGCAAATCTACAGCAAACTGAATCTGATTGAATTATTCTGGCAGGACCTTAAGAAACCTGTGCATAAATGAATGCCTGCTTACTTCATTGAACTGAAGTTGTTTAAAATTATTGCTGCTCAAGATTGTTCTACAAGCTACTGAATTGTTTTTATAGGAGTACATAGAGTCCTGTGGAAACTTTCTTTTTCTCATGAGTGTTTATGGTGACGGCCAAATTGCTGTCAAAAACCAGCTGGGTAAACTACATCTGGAGCTAATGATTGTGTGATGTGATGATGTAACACACTGAACTGCCATTTTTGAGGTCAAGAGTTGACTTTGACCCTCTTTTGATAGAGTTTGGTATTGTTAGTCATGCACGTTTCCAGAGGCTACTAGACAAAAAAAGTAAACTTATTTCCCTATAAGCTGATGCAAATTATTCCAGGTTGCCATTATTTTATCTAAACTTGAGTTTAGCCTTATTTCTACTTTGTCTTTGATTTTAGGCCAACCTGTAGCAATAAACTTCAATATGTTTGACCTCAAATGCATTTAGTTTGGTTCAAGTCTCTGTGAGTCCAGATCGTGCCATTTTGTGTGGAAGTAACGATTAATTTCCTGCTGCTCTGTTGTCTGAACTGGCTGCTATAACTGCACCAGTACTTTGACTTCCCTGAGAAAAAAATTGCCAACATTGGAAACTAATTTTAATAATTTGTTTGATTTAAACTTGTGGTCTCATTTTCTGTGAATCAAGGGAATGTGTCATAACCTGAGGAGATGCTCGCTTGAATCACAGTCAGGAACAGAAAGGTAGTGTGCATTAAAAACACAACCTCCAGCCAAATGATGTCACCCTCCTCATGCTTGGACACTCCCAACTCTGCAGTGCTGGTTTGCATCCAACTCCTATAGCAGCAGTAAGAGAGAAAAATAGGTCATGTGTGCGGTAGAGAAAGAGATGTATGTACATGTCATACTCTTAAGAAACTCATGGCAGAACAACCGTCCACTACAGCCTGGGCCTCAGAGCCTCCACCACTCACTTTTGCCTTTTTATTTCTTCATTTCTCAGACTTTTATTTCCCAATGGAAGAAGATTTTAGCGCATCAAAACATCCTTGCACTGAGCTTAGCATATTTATTTTGCATTCAGTAATGTTTTTGTTATAAATGTGTCAATGATTTCCCTGTGACATCATCAGCTTTGGTTGTCTTGTGAAAAAGATTAGAGCAGTTACTAAAACTAACTTCCAGGTCTGTAACATCGATGCTAAATCACTGTCCACAAATTATGTCATAGCTGAACAGCCATTGCTAATGATGATGATGTTTACAGTGACAGGCTCTGTCACTGATTGTTGAGCAAAAGGGACAAATCTGAACTACAATGTGTAAAATTTGCCACTGCAGACCTGGGGGGTGACGGGGTGTGGGGGTAGTCCATGACAGGAATCTCCGTGGATTCCCGAAAACTTTGAAAGGTTTCTTTACCATTGTTCGTCTTCTGTCTGCAGTTTGTCTTTCATAGTCTGACCTAGTTTATTATCAGTTAAAAGACACTGCATGCGCTTGTTCTGCGCTAGACAATGGATCTTGAGCCAGCTTGAGCGACGTCTGAAGAGAGGAAATGATCAAAAGCAGAGAAAAGAAGCAACCTCAGCACAAAATAGTTTGGAGAGGCGATACAATCTATGGCTAAGTGTCTGATTTCTTTCTATCCCCAGGACCTCAGGCTAATGTGCTTTAATACAGGAGAGTTAGGGAGAAACAAATATGCCAAACAATCTTTGTGAAAGTGATACTTTCAGAGTCTGCACTGTAAGATATTTTGTGGTGCCAAAGCATAGACTGACATCAAGTCAATCATTCTTACATAAATGTATTAACCACAGACTGTACAAAGAAGATGTGCCATTCTGTGTTGTTATACAAGCATCAATGAAGTTTATTTGCAAAGCCTAAAGCTTAGCAGTTTTGAAACACAACATTACATACATGTGAAACTAAAGGTCACTGCATGCTCGCCCCCTGGTTTGTCCTCTTTTGAGACTCAAATGAGAACATCAATTCAAAGAATGAACTTCTTGTTGGATTCAGAATGATATGGAAGTATTAACTGAGCTCATAAAGTCCTAAGGAAAGTGTTTAATGAAGTCTCACAGATTAGAACTGGAAGTCTTTTTTGCAATCAGAGTTACACCCTGCTGGCCATTAGAAAGAATGCCAGTTTAAGGCAATTCCAGATTGACTTTTTTTTTTCTTTTTAGCTCTGGAAGCAACTTCCATCTGTTATATACAGTCATATTAACATTAAAACATTATTGGACCTGGATGATTTTTTCTCTCTCGAATCCATAGGCAGTAAATAAGGCAGATGTATTCACTGTCATCTAATGCTTTTGGACTTTTGGTAGTGTTTTGGCTGCTTCCATGTTTGTTTTTAGCTTACATGGCATATATGAATGAAAGGGTTGCATGCTCAGTTAGAAGGTAATGCTAGCAAACTTGGTTAGCAAGATGGGATGCAGGGATCCAACCTACAGACTCATATTGACTAATTGGTGCCAAATGATAAACTTATAAAACAGCAAAAAGTGAAGCAAAAACTCATGAGACACAGCAAGCCCAAATTAGTTTTTGCACCAATCTCTAAATATGCTTTCTAATCCTGTAAAGTTGGCCATTTTAACATGAGGATCTGTTATTGTCTCATGTCCTTAGCTACCCATGTTAAAATATCTAATGTGACAGCACAGTTGTTTTTTGTCACTAGTGTCCATCTAGCTCAAAAACAACTTTGAATTTTTATTCATATTATTTACTTAATTAAATTTTATTTAAGTCTACAATTTGCAGTATTATCATTAGGAGGCTGGCTGCTTTGACACATGATTGTTTGACAGCTATCTACTAGGCATGTACAATTCTGGCATTTGTGTGTTAATATTTGTTTGGATTTAGCAGGTATATGTGTCTGTCCTGTGTGCGTATATAGTCAGTGGATAAAGGCAAGGCAGCTAGCATTAGCAAAAAACTTAGCACTCTAGCTTCTTGACTAAATATTGTCACTTTTGGCTTCAGAAAAACCCAAGATGCCAAACTTGAACCAAACATACAATTTATAAATATTTTGAACTTTCACAGTCAAATTGTGAAACTGAAAAAGGAGCACACGATAATCCGTGAAACTGACAGCAGGATTGGTGGGGTTAATTAGTTAATTACTAATTGTTGTTGTTCGAACATCTTTACCAATGAAAAGATGAAAAATATGCAGTGTAAAACAAATATACATACGAACTTTTTGGATGCATTTAAGTGAAAATCCCCCATGTATGAAACCCATCTATAATCAATGCAAGACTAAAAAGCTTCTGCTGGTGTTAATCTGTATGGAGCTGACTGTGGCTTGAAAGATGACTAATATCCGTGACTTATGCATGCCACACCACACAGTCAGAGCTTACTGTAAGCGACAAAACCGAGTAAACAGCTGCAAATGTGCTGAGGCAGCTTGTAATCCAGAATCATTTCCCAGAAGAATTAAAAGAGCCAGGGTTAGATACACAAGGGCTAAATTTCCAAGAAATGCAAGTGCGTTTGAGTGGATTGAAGATGAAGTACAGGTAGAGCTGATGGAACTCTGTTTATATGCCACAGTGATCCAGATATACTTTATACCTCCAATATCCCTCATGGCTCTTTGATGACAAACAGATGAAACATTATTTAGTCTCTACTCATCTCTTCCTGTTGACCAGGAAGTGTTTAGCAGCGGCTGTTTTTAATTAATGGGCAAGTACCTTGAGCGGTGATTAAGCTCAGTGTTACCTACAGAAGTTCAAGCATCACTGAATGAAATTCCCAGCAAAACTTGAGCCACACCACATCAATGGCTATGCAGCATTGGTGACAGTATCTGGACTGAAGAAAAAACAGCATAAAGTGCTGTTTACAGCCTACAGTAACGATAAAAGGAAAACAATTCTTCTGCCAATCCATATTTTTTTCTGCCTTTTACCGTAATGAGTCTGGCTGCGGTTTCTCTGATTCACAAACTTGTTAAGATGACAGTGCACTTCTTTGCCCCCATGACACAGCAATTACAGTTGCCAATGCCAAATTACATGTCGCATATAGAGTGTGTTTGGGAAATGTAAGCCGCAAAATCAGCAGGGTGCTGTGATCTGCATGGAGAACTATAGAGCAAGGCAAAAGGTGGAAAAACAAGCACAAGTGAGACGTTTAAAGAGCTCCGTAGGCTGCAGGGTTTGGTGAGGGAGGATTATAGGAAGCAGTACGTGAGATGGAAGATTGGGTAAAACCCTGTCAGCACATCTGTGTGGCCCTGGCAACTGTGGATGGGACAAAGGAAGCTCATTGGATCCAGATGTTGGAAAAGCTTTGGTTCTCCTGTGCCCTGGCGACTCTGCTTAAAGAACAAGTGCCTTTTTTTTTGTGAATTCATGGAACCTGAATATTCAGATCTGGCGGAAGATTGTTTCTTTTGTAACACGAGCTGCATCCAAACGGCTTGCAGCAAAGACAAATTGTGTCAGGTTGTCTTTCACTCAGAGGGAGGTAACTTGGATTTGGCTCACAACAACCAATGCTGACATGCCATAAGAGAATTTATACCAAACTCTCTTTAGGAATTTCTGCATTTCCAGTATCCCACAATGAAAAACTCCTAAATCTAATGTGTTTTCTCTGAAAGTGCACATTCTTATCAGTGTAATTTACAGCTAAATTCAGGGCTGGGTCACAATGCTCTGCAATTCTGCCCTAGCACCTGTTTAATCAGAAAATATAAAAACATTTCTTGGAATAAAACGATTTTTGGACCCCTTGTTAGAATCATTATTGAAATGAAAATGCTTTCTCAGAATTTGCGGCTTCTATTTGTCTGCAGTTTGGTATGCAGAAGTTCTCCCAGGAAAATATGGATGAGTTTGGCTGGAAGATGCTCTCCGAGGAACTGTTTTGATTTACAGCGCTGAGGTTTTAGCCCTTGTTGTGGGCCTGCACAGTTTGAAGCTGCGGTCACGCTGGCCTTTCCCACAGGCGTCCATGTACAACGCAATGAGTGATGGTTACGTTTTAGCAAAGGGTCTTTCCCAGAATAAGTCCCGCTGTGGTTTTCATGGTCAGTGTGATTTGGCGAGCCCAGACTAACTCCTTCTGGTGTTGCTCACGTTTTGTACTTCATTTGAGTCAGTGTGTGCACATAATGAAGTGCTTCCTCCAGATGACCTCTTCATTTTAAGATGGCTTGTTTGCAGAAACAAATAAGTCTGTAGAATGGCACACTGATAAAGCAGTCATCCATAGGTGTGGGGCCAGTACTAAATTGCAATGAGCAACATACAACTGCAACATCGATTTGCTGTATTGGAGGAATGTAAATTAAAACATAGTCCAAGTTTCAGTAATTATTGAAATCAATCAATTAAAGTCTCTCTCTCTCTCTCTCTCTCTCTCTCTCTATCTATCTATCTGTATATATATATATATATATATATATATATATATATATATATATACATATATATATTTTAAAAAAAATCAAAATATCACATCCCAAGTCCCACATGGCCTTTACATACTGAATTCAGGACAGACACTGGATAATGAAAAACTACCATTTAACAGAAGGAAACCTTAAGCATAATGAGTGAGACTCATGTAGCCTTCCCGACACAACGATCTCTAGGGTTTTCAGAGGATGGTTAGAAAGAAATGTGAGTCCTCTGAGTGAAAATGTTATGTTGATGAAAGAGGGCAATGGCTAGCCTGCTTGAGATAATAGAAAGGCAATAGTAACTCAAACTCATTATGGAGAACTCGATTTCTGCTGAAACATTTGGTTGAATTTGATTTAAACAACATGAACGCATGGATCCAATCTGTGTTGGATCAAGAGTTCAGGTGTAAGCTTTACATGTAATGTGCTAATTCATTTGTAAATCAGATACTGGGGAAAGGCTGGTCATGGTCAATGCTAGGTTACATCTAGTGTACCAGTAACTGGTTGCATTTTACTTGGACTTTGCTATGTTGCCCAGCGTCTGTTTTATACATGTTCCCATGTATAAAATTGTAAAATACCATATTAGTGAATTTAGATTACACCCACATAATCTTACTTGGACTTATAATAACTGTCTGTTTGTCTCTTCAACTAAAAACAACTAAAGCGCCTTGGACAATCTCCTTGTGTGCTTCATATCCTGTGTTCTACCTCCTCAGAGTCTCAGTTTTTGCACCAATAAAAACATAAATAACCCGAGGCTGTGTCTTCACAATGCAGGACTTTGTGTCTTCAAACTGGAGCAATAAAGCAACTGTGTAATCAGGTTAATCAGGTTGATTCCTGTCTCAATTAGGCCTGGGTAATTGCGAAAAAGTCAAAATAGTTGAATCATCCTTTGAAACTTGCTGACGCGGGAACGGCAACACACCTAACTGCAACCTTCAATCAAGCAGTAAATATGTCAGATTAGAACGCTCATAAAGCAACACCCTTCATTTAATCTACTTTGACTATAGTGTAATATTATATAGGCGGCATAGTCTTAAGTTTGAGTCAAAGGAAAAAATGCGCCGCATGCTTTGGGGCAGATGTGAAATGAAGCCCTGATTTTGCTTTGACGCACAATTTACCTCTTACATAAACTTTTTTTTTGTTTTTTTTATCCTGCGTACACACAAAACTGACAAAAACAGCAAAACGATTTCTTAGAAAACCATTATTTTTCTATGCAGTTTTACACTTTTTAAGGCTTGATATAAGATAATTTTTTCAGTCTTTCAAACTCAGCGATGTTCTATCAGCTCTCCTGTGAGTGCGGGCTTTCATAAACACTGGTACACTTGTTTTACACCCTCCGAGGTAAATTATCTCCAGCAATGTTGACTTGTGTATAATTATGTGTGGAGCACAATCCAGTGGTTTATTTTACAACCCTGGCACAGTTTGCGTCAGATAAGTCATGTCAGCGATACAAGAAATCCTGCTTTTGCCAGTGTCCTTAGGAATCATGCACATAATGTCAAGGTGAGCGGCCAAGGAGACCAGCATGGCAATTGGCAAGAGGGAAAAAAAACGTTTTCCGTGAGCGTTGCAGATTCCTATCAGAGGTGCTGAGCTTGTCAGCTCAACATTTTTGGGCTCCAAGGTCTTCAGATAGTACACTGATGAGAATCATGGAAATGTGCATGATGAACACTGTCGCCCTGCACCGTCAAGTATCAGATATGTGCACTGCACCCTCTTCCAAAAATCATCAGGACTGAAACTCTTGTTCTCATGTCTTTTCTATGAGCTGCTGCCAAAGCCATGTCTATTCCAGGATACATGATACTGTAACAGACTTTGTTAGAGTTGAATGAGGGCGTTGTATTATCTAGACAGAAAGAGATGAATAACAAGGGAATGAATTTCTTTAAATGAACATCTTAAAGAGCACGCTTTCAAGAAAGGTGACTGCAGAATCTTGCCAAATCTATCTTGAACATGTAGTTGAAAAATTATCTCTCAAAGGGTCAAAGAAACCTTAGAAAGGAAGTGATTAGCTTAGTTGAGGATAAAGGCCACTAAGCCAAAAGTAAAAACTTGTGGCTGAGCTCAGCTGCACCTTCCAAGGTTATCAATAAACATATTCTGTCTCATTAGTTTAATGCATACACAATGTAAAGATGAAAAGTTGTGTTATGAGTGTTTGCTGAGTAGTTTTTAATAACATCTCTCAGGATCCCTGGGTGGTGGTTCCAGGGTTATGTAATTTCACTATAGGTTTGGGGTTTTGAGAAGTGTTATTTTTTTCCAGTTTCTTTTAATAACGATTTGGTTTCCCTGTGATTATGACTGTGTTAGTACCCTGTTATAGCCTGTTAGCTTATTTACCCGAAACCCCCCCCCCCCCCCCCCCCCCCACACACACACACACCAAAGACTGTAGTAAGATGAACGTATGAAGGCCAAGAAAAACCATGTGATAGTTGCTGATGTGAACATCAAAACGAGACTGTGCAGCACAGCCAAAGCAATTGCATTACATTTGCCGGGAGACATGTGTTCAGTAAATATGGTGAGTAGCAAAGTAAGTGATTAAAAGTGTTAATATACTGGCCAAAAATATGTTATCCCCTTGTGCAGTTATTTTTCTATAGTGGCAAAACGTGCGTTGTGTGCAAAATAGAAAGAGTTCTCAAAGTTCTTTGCTACAAGTTTTAGTCACAGTCATCATGCAGGTACAATGAATGGAGTGAAAGAGCGGGGCCCTGATGATTCTGTGTTAAGGTTTGGTTGCATCAATTTTAGAATGATGCGAAGATGTGAAGATGTGAATGCCGTTTTCTGTTCATGTGAAAGTGCAATAAAACTATTTTATCTCTAAAATCAATGAACAATTGTTACTGAACAAATAACTGCGATTTCAATATTGATTAAAAATAACTGTGATAATTATTTTGGCCATAAACATACAGTCCTGATAGACAGATTTTAACAGATGTATGTTGGCTCTGAGAGATCACAATGCTGTGCAACCTAAGAAAACACCAGAAAATAAAAAATTGCTGAAAAAGCTCACAAAACAGAATGGAAGTGATTTAGGGGAGACAATAACGTAGCGAAACAGCTGCGGACTGCACCGGGACACGCTGAAAAGAAGGGATTCATCAAAAGTTGTGAAGGAGAAAAAGTTTATGTAATACTGTAGATAGATGCTTGCTATTAGTCACTTCTGCAGCTGTTAATTCACATTTTTGTCTCTCCTAAATCACTTCTGTTGTGTTTTGTGTGCCATATAGATGAGTATATGGCATTGTTTGTAAATGGTGTTTACAATCTACTAGTGCTACTAGTATATGAATATACTGAGTTACATGACATTGTTAGGCATAAGCTGATGAGAACTCAATTTTTAGTGGTGTTAATGTCTTAAACGAACTGATAAAATGATTTCTGATCTTTTCTGTGGACTTAACAACAGAGACACACGCTTTCACACTTTCTTCTTGTGCACTTGCAACTTTTAAGTCGTAAATTTCTCTGGTCAACCTCTTTTTGTTTTTCTTCCTCGGTCAAGTGCTGACTTACAGCATGCTTCACTCACTGAAAAGAAAAACAATGCTAAACAAACCTTTCACTAAGCTGTCACTGACACGTCTTAATACCCTCTACAGCCGTGATTTAATGACATGTCATGAGAGCAGCCTGAGTCACTCTTCTTGGCCGAGACGAGCTTCTTACAATCACACTCTGGAGTTGATAGAAATGTGTCAGAGGGATGTGCCTTTTTCCTCGCTGCACACACAGAGCTGCTCTTGTTTTTTGCCGAAGCCGGATGTGTGTCGTCTGCAGGTTGATAGCTTTGTGTTGCGTAAAGGAGTTATACGTAAGGTTTAAATAGGTTTTAATCTTTATGCTGCACTAGTAAAGCCATACATCGATAAAATGTATGAAACAGCTTCAAATGAGCCTGCAAATGCTTGTGAGATGTAGGCATTTAGGGCTAAACTTGAATCTTTTTGTTTTAGTGTATTTGCAAGTTGAGAGCCTTAAAGCCTTCCAGGATTATGGCATTTCTCAGAGATTAGGCTGCATCTACGGCTTCTTGATGCCAATTTATGTTGCACTCAAGCCAAGTCTGTGAACCCGATGACATTAGATAAGACTACAGACACATATGCACGAGTCATTTTCCATTCTTAACACTTTTTAAGCCTTGAATAAATCAGAATTCTTTTTTCACAGAGACTTTCTGTGATTAACCACATGAATCAAATTAGGCTTTACTTTTAAGGCCTTTTAGCTGCCAGGATCTGGACACTCTGTATAACAGTTTAGTAAAATTGAGAGCTGGTTTCCAAAGGATTACTGGAATTCATTCTTTTTCCCTACAGGTAAATGAGATTGCAGATCAGTCTTTTGCACAAGGGTATTCCAGCAGGACAAATCTTCACAACCAGTTCTTGCAGTCGAGAGAAGCTCTTCCATCCAGCTGATCCAAATCAACCCACGACCGGCAAAGAAGCAAAGTTTCCATCTCTCTCTGTTTGCAAACCAGCTTCCTTCCTCTGCCAAAAGACAGAACAGGCTGCTATTAATTACAAAGAAATATTATCCTCTTGCGGGAGGTTTGCAACAACACCAGTATCCAAAGCAAACAGATACGGTGTGCTTGGAAGCTTGGTGCCTTGTACAGTTGCCATGCCATATCCAGGCCCGCAGATCCTCTTACAGCAGATCAGAGGGATGGGGGGTGGGGGGTTTGTTATCATGCATGCTGCAGCATCATAATGCCCATTTGAGCGTCAGTCCTTGAATTCTGAACCGATACGAAAGCAGGATGTAAAAGTGATTTTGCTCTTTTCCCTGTTGTAGTTTACAACTTTCACAGTCTGCTAAAAGAAAAGTTATCAGAACAAACTTCTGCCGGATCAGAGGAATCTGATTGCAAAAGTGCGTGATAAATACTTTCCAACACACAGCGTGATAGCAGATGGTTGTGTGGGAGGGCTGCGAGTTTCTTAACATGCATAACACCATATCAACCCTGCAAAACAGCGCGGGAGGATGAGGGAAATTGCATTCATTACACTCAAGATGTTACATTTTGTTGTAGGAAGCCCTTCCAAGGTCAAGAACCACAGAGATGTGATGATAAAATCTCAGGGGCTCCTCTGCTAATACTTGCTGAGAATATGATGCATGATTTGTGGTAGCAGAAGCATATTTTTGTGCTGAACAATAAAAGCTTTCAGACAGGTATTTAGTTCCTGAAGCCCTTCAAAACTGTCAGTTTACAACTGAACCTTGAAAGCTGGGGCCCCCTGACAACATCCCATCGTATTGTACATAAATGCATCATAAATAGCCATTATTCCCTTGACGCTACCCGCAAACTGTGAGGAAAGGACATCCTGTGCAGTCAAAAGGAGAACACTCAGTGTCACAATGATGGATGAGGCTAGACCGTGTTGTTTTGGTGGAAAGCTGTGGAGGCAGGTCTGCCTGTAGAGGTGTGTGAGAGAGATGTTACTCAGGGGGCTGCTTCAATGACAGCTACACACTGCTGCTGTTTTTGTCTGAATGTGTACTTCACAAAAGAGGTCAGGAGAAGCTGGTGGCTTGCTATTCAGTGAACTGAAATTCAGTAGTTTGATATTTTAGGTGACATTATAGTGTATTTAATGTTCAGTACTCTGAAAAAGTCTGAGTTGGATCTATTTTCTTGATATTTTCTGGGAAAATGCAAAATAAGCACAGCAGTATATTGGAACATGCAAGCACACTGGAAATACAGTACTTAAGGTAAAATCAGAGTCTGTACAAAAAGTCTGAAAGTCAACACTTGGTATGTCCACCCTTTTTCTTCAGCTTAGCCTGAATGCTCAGCTTTCTTGTTTTTTCTTTAAGTAGTCTTTAGAAATAAGAGTTTGAAAAAAGAAAGAAAAACATACGTTTGTGAAGATGTCTCACCCAAGAGGTTTATTCAAAGTTTTGGTGGAGCCTGAAGTCTGGTTGCCTTCTTTATTCACGCTCTTAAGGGTACCATGACATGGTTGACTGAGAACCTACACAGACAGACATTAGGAATAGTTCTCCGGGCTTCTTGAAGGACATTTAAAGTTTCTCTTTGGATGTTTCTGCATTTTGTTCTGTTCTCTGTCAAGATAATCCCACACTGCTTCAATAATCTTGAGGTTTACTCTGGGGAGGCCAATCCATGACTGATACTGCTCCACTGTGTCTTTTTCTATCCAGGTGTGCTTTTATTGGCAGTGTGTTTGAAATCATTGTCATGCTGAAAAATGATTGCATGGTGGATCACGGTGGTACTTTACATTGTTTATAATTCATCAATTTTGACAAGATCTCCAACGCCACTGACTGAAATGCAGCCCAATCCATGACAGAGCCTCCACAGTACTTTACAGATGGCTGTAGCCACTCACAGTTGTACCTCTCTTATGACGTCCTCTGTACAGACTGACAACAATTTGAACCAGAAATTTCAAATGTAGATTCATCACCCCATCAGGCCTGTTGTCACAGATTTCCTGTCCAGTTCTTGGGTAATTTAGCATACCTCAGCCTTTTCTCCCTGATTTCATTCTCCATTCCTACCTACTGACAACAACTTGAACCAAAAATTTACAATTAGGATATATCCCACCATCTTCAGACCAATTTTGTGTAATTGGCTGAAAACTTGACATATCTCAGTATGTCAAGTTTCAACTAATAGTTGGGAATAGCTGGGAATCACCTTGTTGGTGCCAAAATCCTATTTTATTGCAAAAGCAGCTTGTTTCAGATCCGAGATCCAGCATAAAATATAGAAAAACAGAAGTGTGAATGAGCATAAGGTCATTTTTTAAAAAAACTGACTAACTTTAATCATATCAAAGTACATGCTGTACTTCAACATTGCATTCATGCCTGCACAACTGTGGCTGACCAAAAACATCAGATGACTTCAATTTCGTGCAATTACAACATTTTTGAGTGTATGTGTGTCTGTCAATTTCAGGCGAAGATGCTGTGTAGATGCCCCTCTTCTATGGAACCAGCTTCCAGTTTGGATTCGGGAGACAGACACTATCTCTACTTTTAAGATTAATCTTAAAACATTGCTTTTTGCTAAAGCATATAGTTAGGGCTGGATCAGGTGACCCTGAATTCTCCCTTAGTTATGCTGCAATAGACATAGGCTGCCGGGGGATTCCCATGATGCATTGAGTTTTTCCTTTTCAGTCACCTTTTTCACTCACTATGTGTTAATAGACCTCTCTGCATTGAATCGTACTTTTTATTAATCTCTGTCTCTCTTCCACAGCATGTCTTTATCCTGTTTTCCTTCTCTCACCCCAACCAGTAGCAGCAGATGGCCGCCCCTCCCTGAGCCTGGTTCTGCCGGAGGTTTCTTCCTGTTAAAAGGGAGTTTTTCCTTCCCACTGTCGCCAAAGTGCTTGCTCATAGGGGGTCATATGATTGTTGGGTTTTTCTCTGTATCTATTACTGTAGGTCTACCTTACAATATAAAGCGCCTTGAGGTGACTGTTGTTGTGATTTGTGATTTTCTTTCAAGAAAAAAAAACACACTTGTGGCTGTTAAAAACCACTAACCTTCTCTTAACAGCATGGCTTTCTCTCATTGCCTGGACAACATCTACCCCTCATCATCATCAAATCATAAAATCTGAGGAGATTCAGTGTTCGAATAGAATGCCTTTATTGTCACTATACAGTTGTACAATGAGATACAGACACAGATACAGATTCATGCATTCACACAAAAGCCTAAACTTAAATAACTTGCTAAAATCACTAAAAGGCTCCCTCCAAAGTGTGTGTGTATGTGTGCGCACTGCCGCTGTCATCAAAAACTCATTCAACAGCTTCTTCATGCTAAAAGCTCAAGTGAAAACAAAACAGTAAAAACGTGCTTATATCGTCAGGGAGTTAAGTCGAGGCCTGTGTGTTTCTGTCTTCGTTCACCTCACATGATGCTCAATAAGGAGACTGGTGACATTCCTTCAGTTCTTCACATCGGTTAAAAAATTGTAGTATCGGTACTGATAACAACAACAGATGACTTCCAAAACTGGAACTCTGAGATGCTCATGGTTTATGACCACCAGGTTTTGTACTATGAGCCATATCTAATTCCTCTATTTACACCGGAACCCTTTTGTTTACACTGCAAATAGCCTGCATACAGAACTGACTTCACAGATGTGGTCATAAACAGATATATAACCAACAGGGAGAAAGATCTGCGGGCCTCAGAGCTAAACCAACAGTTACAATAAACAAGGAAGAAATAATCAGTCAAGCGCGTGATTTGCGGATACAGAAACCTGAAAGAATTATACAAAATCAGCATGCCGTTTTGTTTTAAGGTGAAATCGAAGAGGAGAGGTCTGACTGTGGTCTTTGCTTGTGTTCAAATTGTTTAGTGACATGCAGAGCCAGATACTCCGTACCTCAGCATCCAGGTTCTAGTATTTCTTTATTAACTTGACCAGAAATTGATCAGAAAACCAGTCCCAAAACCCCAAAATGTATCAGGAATAACATACAGAATACAAAAATAAACACACACAAAAAGAAAAAAAAAGGAAAGGTACAGCCTGAGGTCATACGTGGAGGAATTAAGAATAAATACCAAAGGGAGGCTGGAATGGAATGGAACAACAGGTGGTACTCACCAGCAACTATATTAGGTACACCTGTTTAACTGTTAATGCAAATATCCAATCAGCCAGTCTAACCAAGTCATGGCAGCAAGTCATCACATGTAGTCATGATCAGTGATGGGAATAACGGCGTTACAAGTAACGGCGATACTAACGGTGTTACTTTTTTCAGTAACGAGTAATCTAACTAATTACTATTTCTATCGTTACAACGCCGTTACCGTTACAAACAAGAAAATGCGGTGCGGTCGCGTTACTATTTTTCAACAAACAGACGGCTGAAGCTGTGTTCAGTTTACCGCACCTTATATCAGTTGCACGGAAGTAGCTGTAAGTAATCTGCAGGGGTGCACATAAGTGGTCCACAGGTGCACATCCCACTTGGAAAAGTGGGAAAAGTGAGCTGGCATTTGTATGAAGCCAGCTCACCTCCTGCAACCACTTTTCCAAGAATACGCGCTTCTTTTGAAGTTTGGACTCCTTCTGACATTTCTTTGGAGGTGGAGGAACACCAAAGCAATTGCTTAAAGGAGCTTGCTTCTTCGACATCTTTAAGAGTTCTAAACAAATGTCTGTCCTCCTCCAGAAAATCTTATGTACGCAAACTCGCGTTGCAACTTCTTATCTGGTGCGCGTCTTTTATTTTGACAGTGCATGCGCACCTGCTGACCACTTATGTGCACCCCTGGTAATCTGGGCGCTAGCTTTAAGCACCTGCGCGCACTCCCGCGGGCGGCAATCACTTTCTAGCAGACAATCACTTTCTGCCTGACAATCACTTTTTGGCACAACACCTGCAGCTAGGGGGGCAAAACAATCGCACGAGTGCTGCTGTTTGACTGAGGAAGAATAAAGTAGTCGTGGTAAGCCAATCACATGACTCTTTCAAGATGACAAACCAACAAGGTGATATATACCAGTTTTTAAATTGTGTTGATAGGCCGCGTAAAACCAGAGCCATGATAAACAATATATACGCGGCATTTTTTCCTGAATACTTTCGTCACGTTTACTGTCTAAGGACAGCGCTAGCAAGCACTCTCTGCTTATGACCAAAAAAATAAAAAACAAAACAAAAACAGCCCTTTCGTGTTGGTGGAAAAATGCACCATGTCGACCAATCAAAAATGATATGGCAACATGACATTTGGTTGTTTAGGAAGAGGGGGAAGTTTTAGGAGTGACGGCGAGAGAGACAGAGACAGAGAGAAAGAGAGAGAGAGAGAGAGCAGAAAGAGAGAGAGAGCGAGTTTTGAGATGTGAGAGATTTGTGACGTTTAGCGTGTTTGGAGTGTGCAGTTAATGTGTTGTCTTGTGTAGTTAGTGTGTAGTGTTGTGGATAGTTTTGTGTTGTGTGTAAGAACAATGAGGTGACTGCTGTCTCCAGGTAGAAACAGCAGTGATACACCTGCTGCTGTCAGACCTGCAGGTATCAGGCTGTGATGTTCTCCTTTATAGTGGACAGAAATTATTTTTTTGGAGTGGCACAAATAATTTGTGTGGCATCTTATTTAATGCAGAACAGCTGATTGTTCTGTAAATAGTTTGAAATGGTTATTAAAAAAAGGGGGTAAAAGGGAAATGGCTGAAAACAACTTTGTTTGCAAAACTTGTGCATATAATTTTAAAATTGACAATTTATATTTGCATTTAAAGTTATGAAATATGGTTAATTAATGTTTGTGGTTGTTACAGTAAAAAATATAACTTTTTCTACTCGGATTTTATGTTTTTTGTCTAATTTTAGATCAATTGTGTTAATGCAGTATGTCAAAATGAAAACATAACTGTAAATTCAGACACGTGAGGTTGTGCTGAAAAGAATGATACCAAACAAGGCAAATAAACAGTTTTTAAAGGTGAAATATAGAGGAAACATCAAAAGTAGTTAAAAATGGCCAATAATACCCTGGACCCCAGAGGGTTAAGAAACTCATGGCAGAACAACCGCCCACTACAGCCTGGGCCTCAGAGCCTCCACCACTCACTTTTGCTTTTTTATTTCTTCATTTCTCAGACTTTTATTTTTTAAAGTAACGCAATAGTCACTTTTCAAGTAATTAATTACTTTTAGAATCTTGTAACTCAGTTACTAACTCAGTTACTTTTTTGAAGAAGTAACTAGTAACTATAATTAATTACTTTTTCAAAGTAACTTTCCCAACACTGGTCATGATCAAGACGACCTGCTGAAGTTCAAACTGACCATCAAAATCGGGAAAAAAGGCAATTTAAGTCACTTTGAATGTGGTAATATTATTGGCCCCAGACGGGCTGGTCTGAGTATTTCAAAAGCTGCTGATGTATTGCGCTACACATAACCATCTCTAGGCTTTACAGATGATGATCTGAAAAGGACAGAATGCCTTGTTGATGCCCGAGGTCAGAGGAGAACAGCTTTGAGCTGATAGAAAGGCAATAGTAACTTAAACAGCTGCTCAATGCAATTAAGTTATGCAGAATGTATCTCTGAACAAGCAAATGGACTACAGCAGCAGAAGATGACAATATGTGCCAGTCCTGTCAGCCAAAAACAATGAACTGAGGCTACAATTCACACGGGCTCATGTATTTGTTTTGAACATTGTATATTTATGTGGTATGCGTATTTTGACTTTTGTTGTCATGATGCCAGGTCTCTCTTGAAAATGAGATTTTTAATCTCAATGAGATTTTTTACCTGGATAAATAAAGGACAAATAAATAAAAATTGGACAAAAGAAAACTGAAAAAAATCCCAATTTTTGCTAGAATCTTTGGATAGTAGAGTCAGAATTTGGGGTAAACAAAATGAAAGCATGGAATTATCTCGCCTCATATCAAAAGTTCAGACTAGTGATGCTGGTTTTCTCACTTCGGACCCTTAGCACCAGGGAACCACCGTTTGAACACTACCACCTACCTCAGTATTGTTCTTGACCATGTCCAACCCTTTATGGCAGCATCGCATCATAAATGAGCAGCCAAGAAACCTGCAGCAACTGTGTGATGCTGTCATGTGAATATGGACAAAAATCTGGAATCTTTCTAGTAATCTTTTCAGCACTTTGCTGAATCTGTGCCATGAAGAATTAAAGCAGTTGCAGGAGCTAAAGGGGGTCCAACTTAGTACTCGAAATGTGTAACTAATGAAATGGACAATGGGCATACATACTGGTGCGTGACTGGCCAATTTAACATAGTAGGTGAATAAAGAAGGCAAAAAAAAAAAACCCCAAAAGAAAAGAAAACAGAGAGAAGTAAAATTAATTAAGGGGAAAATAAAGTTTCTGTTGGTAGTTCCTTTTTACTCTCCCTTTAATTGTCAGTTGTCTGCTTTGCCCTCGTTAGTGCAGACTGTGTTGTGATCTGCCAGTTACTCTACTGTGTGTAACCTGAGTAACACTTACCCCATTACATATACTCTCCCAGGTTAGATATGTGATGACAGGAACATGAATTTTTACTCTCATGTTTTACAATAACAACTTCAAAACAGCTACCACTATTATTGATTTTTTTCAGCTGACCGCAAGTGGCTAAAACATGCATTAATTTGGCAGGTTCCTTCATTGTCATATGAGCCTGAATGTGGTGTGCACACACTGATTCAAACAAAGCACACGAGAAGCATAAATATCCAAATTCAGGTCTTACGAAGCTATGGTCAAACACATGATGATGAGCATAGGGCAAGCACAAAGGGGAAAAAAATCTCAAGGCCATTCATGAGGGGAGCTAACAAAAATTCACGAAGAAAACAGAAACTAGAAACAAAAGAACACAAGTGAAACACTCACAGCTGGAATGCTTGACTAGACAGAGTAAACAGCTAATTGGGCAGAGAACAAAGGGACGCAGAGGAGTACATAAACAAAAGAGACTGAACTGCTGAACACAGAAGATTCTAGTTGGAGTACGGCAAATAATTATAAAAAAGAGGGAAAGCAAACAAAGAGTGGAAGCAAAACTAGGAAAAAGTTGAGCATTTTCAAAAAACCCCAAAACAGGACGAACTCAAGAGGTGGCAGGCATGAATGGATTCAAGCTCCTGACTTAAATCACAGATCTTGACCACTTGACCTTGTCTTTTTGATTCACACTTGGTTTTCTCCAACCTGAGGGCTGCCTTAGAAAGTAGAGAATGAAATACTATTTTTGGTATTAGGTTGATTGCTTTATTCAAAGTAACTTTAAACAAAAACACCATCACATCTGGGAGCAGTGGCTAACATACTTGTCCAGTGATGGCCTCTTAACTGTTTTACTCAAAGGTAGAGAGAGAAAGAGAGAAAGCGAATTATACTTTTTCACTTCCACTGCGCAGTTTTTCAGGAAGACTTGGGATTTGAAGTTGCTGAACCTAGCTGATGCAAGCCATGTGTGTTGTTTTTCAGTGCTCCAGTAGGAGTTTGTATCATGCATCTTGACAGAGACAGTCAGTGCCAGTGGTTTATCACTCACTCTGCCAGATGCTGAAATCATTGGCTTGCAAAACCTGTGCAAGTGCTCTTTTCTGGAAACAAGATAATTGCTCGAATCCAAACACAGTGAATTTGCATAAAGAAATATTATCTCTTCATATTGCATCTCCATAATAAATTCAATATTCAAGATTGTTATTTCTATAAAAAGGATAGACAGAGAATAGAAGTGAGGCATGTTGTGTTTTCCAAAACAAGCAAATCAATGAATAAAACAAGATTCTATTGAAAAGGTTTATTACAACAGATAGCTAAACCTCTGTAACTATGAAAGCCAAAAACAAGAGAACGGAGGCAGCAAATCTTAAATGGTGGTGAAATAAAAACAGCTGAACTAGAGCATCACCCAACGAAAACACTTCTCACTTGCAGTAGAAGGCAGCTACTTCCTGGTAGCTCACAATACTTCTGAAGTTGGCCTAGCAGGGCTGGCCAGCACCTCTTCCCAACTTTTATAGCCATTGCTGATTGCTGAATGGAGTTAACTGCACATTGGCTCCATAGGAGAAAGTGGGTGGCACCTTAGCCAGTGAGAGAACAGCAGGAAACCACCCACACAGCACCACAAAGTGTTGGGTCACACACTATAAAAATCCATAATTTAGCAGTGTTTTTCTGATTAATTTGATAGAATTTTCCTGTTATTTAAAATACATGAATATAATTAATTTACAAACAGACTGAATTAACATGTCTAATGTAAAATATGATGAAAGCCTTGTATCTGTGAGTAGCCACAATTTTCCTTTTGTTGTGAAAATGTCATTTTTTTTTCACGTAAAAGACTAAAAAATACTATTGCAGATTTAACATAACTTCTGCAATGTTTATTTAACTGTTAAAAACTATTGAGTTCTATCAATGAAAATTAGTATTGGTTAGAGGTTAGTAAAATAGAGCTCTTATCATTAAAAACAGGTGTTCAGCATGTTTACATCCACCTATTTTCTTCCACTTAGTCAATTCAGAGTCGCTGTTGGGCTGGAGTATATGCTAGCATAGGGTGAAAGGCCGTGTACATCCTACAACACGGAGTGAAAGAGAACCTTTTACATTCTTTCACACCCATTAGCCTAATAGTCACTAAATAACTTATTGTGCATGTCTTTTTGCTGTGTGAGGAATCCAGGCTATCCGGAGAGAACCCAAGGAGGCACAAAGAGAACATGCAAACTTCAGGTAAAGAGACAGGCCCCAGTCAGTGGATTCTTGCTGTGACATCACTGTGGCAGTTAGCACACCCTTTTTCTAATTTTTTGTTTTCCAATTTTGATGAGCCAGTGCAAATGGTAGCCTCCTGTTCTTAGCTGACAGGAGTGGCACCTGCTGCTGAAGATCATCTGCTTCAAGGTTCCTTGTGCTGCGTTTTCAGTGATGCTCTTATGCATACCTTGGTTGTAATGAGTGGTTATTTGAGTTTTACCTTCATGTCAGTTCAAAGTAGTTGGGCGATAGTCATATAAATCACATTCCTTCCCCATTCTGATGCTCACTTTGAATTTCAGCATGCCACCTCGACCATGTCCACATGGCTAAATACATTGTGTTGTTGCCATGTGATTGGCTGAATAGACATTTGCATTAATTAATGTTTGAACAGGTGCACCTAATAAAGAGGTTGTGAGTATATATCAGAGTGTTCCACTGGCAGACTAGGGAATCATGCTAGCATAGCATGACTAACAAACAAGTAGTACCTTGAATCAAACAAACCGTCGTTTGGATATTTGTACTGTTGCATGATGTGTGCAATGGTGGAAGTCAGTGGAATCTGCCAGTGTCTACAATGTACTTCACTGACACTACACGCCACAGTTGTTGACATTCCTGATCCCAGAAGTCTGTCTCGGGCTCCTTGCGCTCAATCACCTTTCCGCCTCATGTGCATCATGACGTCAAGACAGAAATCTAATATTGTTCTGCGTTCAGCGTGTACTGTAATCTGTCTTTTCAGGTTATGGCAGGAATTAATTTGCAACTGACATATCAAAACAATGTTGACAAGAGATAAAGGCAACAGTAGTAACAGGATCCAACTTCTATACATACTCCCTCAACTACTCACATGATATTCACTGACCACTGATATTTGTAATATCAGTCAGTAGTTCAAGGTACATATGAAGATGTGCACATGCTGCATGTAAATTGTATAAGTACTGTACATATGCAGATCTGCATATGTACAGTACTGACTCAGTACACAGCAAAAAATGAGACACATACATCTTGCCATGTACAGTTTAAAAGTGAGGAAATTTGCAACCTGTGAAAGGAAACATATAATCTGAAAATGTAACCCCCCCCAAAAAACATTCATGCCGCACTAAATATATCCATAATAATCTGCTCGATAGCCTATTAAAAGCAGAACTTCTACTGCACAGAAAGAATTCTTGCCATGTTGAACTAAAAGAGATTTACAAGGTGGTTGATATTTGTGGTTTACAGATTAAGGAATTTACAACACATACAATATACAGGGCTTGTGGGCATGCATACTTGTCTCTTCAAACAAATCAATTTGAGATGGGAGGAAAAAATGTTAAAGAAAATATGCTCAAAGAGGAGAGTGTGTGCTCATAGAGACACTTTTTGCAGTTTTGCCGTTTTCTGGCAGCCTCATCTCTGAATGAATGTGTTGAGGGGTGTAAGTTCCATCGTGGAGGAGATCGTCTCGATTTTTATTGCCATTGGCAGAATTCATAGACTAAATAATGGTTGTGTAATGGAATCGGTGCTCCGTCAAACACAGGAAATAAATGGTGGTGGTCATGTTCATTCACGGTGGTAATTATCATTGCCATTTTGAGGAAAAAAAGAAGAAGGTAAAACCCCCTCAAAGGAAAGAAATTATTAACTTTGGAAAGACACTGACTGCTTCACATTGATCCAGAATTTAAAACCGCCCATGTGTTCTGTCTGGTGCACTCAACATTTTGATACTGGGCAACTTTTGAGGAGAAATCAGTCCTGCTCTGCGAGGATGTGTTTGCCTCAAAAGACATTTTCCAGCCAGCTGAATCTTCAAGCAAAAGGTTTCCTTTTCTTCTCTGTGCATTGGAAAGATTTAAGAAACATGATCTAAAAAAAAGAAAAGAAAAAAAAGATTTCATATTAATAACATCAGTTCTGATTTTTTTTATAAGAAAAATAATCTTTTTAATAAGATCATCTGAAACTAATTATGCTGGTACAACTCCATACATAGTAAACTGGAAGAGCTTGGGTCCCAGGCCCTTTCCAAAGCCTCGAGGCTTCTCAGGGGCCACATCATAAAAAGAAACACTTACGCCCGAACATGACTCAAGTTTGGGAGTATTCACATATATGACACTGTGTGTGTTTTCTCTCTGTAATCATTTGGAGATGGTGCCCATCCCCACGCTGTCCTGTTTCTAGACTATCGGGCATTGTTCCTGCAATGGTTTCAATACTTTATTTTCTCAGTGTAAACATGGACAGGTTTTTAAAATTATTTTTCCATCCATCTTTTCTGAGTAGCACCAGTAGTCAGTAGTTCCAGTGGTAGCATGCTATCTAGTGTAATCTAGACATGCAACAGCAACATCGACCAGTTTTTTTCTAATAAATCCTCAGATGACCCATAAGCCAGGTGAGAAATATTAACCCTTTAGCAAATTTAGGGTATAATTTCAGTGAGGTATGCCTAAAAAAACTTTTTAAAACCCCCCCAACAATCTGAAGACATCCTGATTTGAAGCCAGAACCACCTCAAATGCCTTCTTCACTACAAATGGCTTTACCCAGATATCAGAGCTGCTCATGCTGTCTCAAAGACTACACTCAGCCATCTGAAGGCAGAAGCTCATTCTTGCTGTAATTTCATCTTTTGGTCACAATTAAGAACTTATCGCGACAGGAGAGACAGAAGACTGGAAGACTTGTAAATCAAAAGCCTTGTCACAATCATCTGCAGTGCTGCTTGTACTGCACCACTAGACTCTCAAACTCCACCTTTGTGCCCTAAATTATTGGTAATAGATCTGCAAAATAGGTTGATAGACAATTAGAAAACCAATACTGTGAGCTTAGTCTGATATTTGTACCCTAAAAGCCATGTTAGACTGAACTGCTGCTGCTACTGTGAAAGGCTCAAAAAAGACTGATTTTAAAATAAAGGTTAAGACGTTGTATTTTCAGCAGAACACTGCAAGATGTTATTTGAGAATTGCAGGCTACATGGAAAATTCTACAGAATTTCTTCAATGTTAAAAGATCATTATGCAGGCCAGGAGGTGAACAATCTAGTCTGGTTCTAACCCACTAGCATCCAAATCCTAGAAGATGCTAAGACAGCATCTTCAATTTATGTATTAACTGAAACATTATTTCAATTTCTGATCAATTTCTGACAAGTACGGTTAACACTTTTGAGGTAGACAAGATAGCTGATACCATCTTCGTAGCTATACAATTGACACGATGCTGGAGTCAGAAGGCTTTTTGCTATAAAACAGTATTGTTGTTATTTTCACAAAATGTCTATCAGTCTTACAAAGTTACAAGTCTCCATGCCTTGTTGAAACTCAAAGATTTAAAGCACAAAGTACTGCAAATAGTGCATGGACCTTTTCCTGATTCCGGCAGGTAAAATCCTGCTTATTTTCTTTCAAATCTAAATCTGTGCATGACTGAGGTCAGTAGTCTCATAAAACGACCCTTTATCAGCTGAACTGGCTATGAACACTGATGTTCCCCCTGATACATAGTCATTGTTCCAGAGAGCTTCATACAAACGTGAAGATAAAAGGGAGTCAGTGAGCTGTTGCGAGGACATGACGAGAGCCCAGGCCTGTTCTGCTGCTTTGGCTCGAGAACAGCTGGCCTGTTTCAGAGCTGAGTGCTTGACGGCCTCTTCCTGACCAACATGTGGATGTAAGATGAAGCCCAGTGTAGGAGAAGCCCAGTTTCCACCCTTAATAAGCCTGAACCCAGTGCTGTTATCTTAAGGAAACCCTCAGGAGCTGTGAATCGGTCAAACTGCGGATATGACATGAGTTAGGAGTGTTTTTCTTTGCAAATGAGCTAAATCGAGGCTTCTCCGGAGAAGACTATCACTGGCATGAGCAGCTCACAAGCATCACTGATGAGCTTTTAATAATCTGTTGTAAGGCTGTGCATTAAGGATGACTAGCAGTTACCACCTGCCTCTCAAGTTTGTGAACACCTCCTATCACTCTCATTTTCATTTAATCTCTTTTTGATCCAATAAACAATCAGACTCAATTCTCTATGCCAAGTTAGAAAAAAAAGTAAGTAAAACATGAAGGAGGTGGAGTGCAAACCAAAACAAGCAGGTTGATTTTTCCATATGATAAGACTGGAGTGGGAATTTTCCCTTGTTTGAATATTTACAGTTCAGTGATATCTGCATGTTCAGGGGTCAGATTTTTCCAAAACGACAGAGTCTCTTTGTGGGAAGGTCATACATGGTTGAGATGCCTCTCACAGGCTGTGCAGATTTCCATGCATATGCAGGCATATTTTAGGCTCAGATTACCAGGAAGCGGAGTTGGTGTCATTACTCAAAAAAAAGTGTTACGCTTTACTTGCTACTTTTTTTTTAAAAAAAGTAATGAAGTAGGTTAATTACTTGCCAGAGAAGGAAATTTGTTACACTACTTGAAAAATTAATTTTGTGTTACTCTGTAAAATTATCTAAAAACAGGTTACCAGATATCAGTATAAACCTGATGCTACAGTTCTACAAAGCAACACAAATCACATTTTTTTCTATGTATGAAAACAAAATGGGCAACACAGAGCAAAGCTAAAAATCAGCCCATAAGGAGTTTCAAGTGTTTGCTGCAGTGATTCTATGGTAGAAACAGGCAGAAATGGAGGCTACAATGCTGCGAGACTGACTGAAACTGACTACTAATCACTGCCTTTGTTACCTTTTGAAGCTTAGGCTCTGGCTGCTGGACTGAGGTTAGCATGCACTCAACTTCAAAATCACTCTGGGTTCTTGGCTAGCTTTGCATTAGCATGCTATCTGCGCAGATGTTTGCAAAGAGCTGAAGTTGCAAAAGAAACATGCATCCAGGACAGCATGTTTCTGTAGTGTGCATTTCACACGTTACTTTAACACGTTACTTTGGAATGCATTACAACCAACACTGCTGGTGAGAGGCTGAGAAGTTCATGTTCATATTTCAGTCAGGCATGAAATTGTGTGCTTTGCATTTTCTTACTTGAGAATACTTTGCCATACAGAGCGGAAGAGCCAGGGATTGAACCACCAACTTTTTGATTAGTAGAAAAAGAGCTACAGCTGGCCCCCAACATAGTTTCCAGATAAGATTCAATCACTAGTTCAGTCATGACCCTTTAAAACAGGACATCAGGGTGGCTACATGTCTTCTATTCATTCTATAGAAAAATATCTTGGCCTGATGAATTGGTACAATATTGTATGTATTGTGTTTCAGAGATGATGTAATGGGTGCATCAACCTGCTGCTTAGGGGATCCAGTGCTGCCATCTGGTTAAAAATGGCTTTGTCCACCTTACTGCATAATATAAATGTTAAGCCCTGAACTGGATTACACTTACCTTCAAAATTCAGCCTTGGTTTCAAGATAATTGTTTAATTCAATCAATCTTTAAAGGTAAATTTAATAAGCCACCACTCTAGTATATGCCAAGACCTAATCTATATTCAGTTTCTTAAAACTGGAGGTTTTATCACTCAAACCCCAAGGAGATGGAGAAATGCTTGCACTAAATGCTTTTATAATGCTTTGTTAGATGTGTTTGAAACATGGTAAGTCCCAGGCCAAAAACCTTTAATAGATCTTTCTCTTAATCTTTGATCTTTGGCATACAAAACCTTCATTGTAATAACCTTTACTTGAAATATCATTCCTCAACAGCGGTTTACCTCCCAGCTTTCAAAGTCACTTCTAAAGACCTAACAGAAAAGCATTTGGTTTTGATTTTTCATTCAATGACTTGGTCATTGATCAAACCCAGATCAATAGTATCAAGGTGGAAGCTGAACACGGAGCAATTGATCTGCTGTCTGAACTCAAATAGGGTTTTATTGCCTTGATTTCAGTTGTGTTTGTTTTGTGTCTGTTACAATTGACTGAAACGCAAAACTCTTCTGTTGCTCAGGGGATCTCTTTAAAAAGGAGACATTGCTGTCAGTGGAAGTTTCCCTGTTCAAATAAATGTGTCAAATCAAATCAATTATGTGAACAGGACTAAGAACAGGATTACTATCTGCAGCCTGTTACCTTAACCTCTGTCCGCATTAAGACTGAATGGAAAGTGTATATGAACTCAGCCAGAACCCAGCCAAGAGTCCCACAATTTACTCAGTGGGAGTGTGTGCTTTACTTCCAGCTCATAATGCGCTGTGGTGAAGCACGGAGTGACACTGCCTATGTAATTTGTCAGGGGGGAATGTGTCATGCATATTTTTGAGTTTGAACACCGTCTGAAGCCATGAGAACCTCACAGGGTTCTGATCACGTTACTTCATTGCTCGCCTTCGTTTCTCATGCCTCTAACTCTAGTTAGTGAGGTGGGGCCTTGTGGCAAACAAACAGACTGGGCTACTGCTCAGAGCTGCATCACTGACTCTTTAGAATTACCCTGGTAATACAGCTGCTGGTGCCCAGTCCATGTGCTCACTCGAGATAATGTTTGTAATTCCACCAGATGTGCCAAGGTGTGCTTGAGAGGCACCCCAGAAATGTAGAAGCAGCTCCACAATGAAAACTAGAGTAAGGTGTATTTTCTTATGGCACAGGGAGGCGGTAAGTCAGATGCTAGAATTGCCAAATTTCAAAGACCCTGTTGGTTTCAGAATGAGAAAATGACTATATCTGCACATTATTTGTTAGATAATTGCAGTAAAGGTCCTTCAAAAATAAAACTAACAGCACTAATAGCACTAACACCACAAAGTGAATTAAAAAGGCCAATTCAGTGACTTCTAGAAGTAATAGTAACCAGTAATGATGTATAACTTTAAGCCTTTTTACAATTTAACAAAGCCCTAAAATTCACCTGTCACTGTTATTGCAACAGGAAGTCTTCTAAACAGAGCAAAACTTTTATTTTGTGAACATTAATATTTCTGCTGTAAAGCTGCTGAATAACTCACTTTTAGACCTTTTTCAACTACCTGTTGGAAAAACCGCAGATTTTAACATTCACAATTTAATTTTTGACAGCAAACATGTTGCAGTATGAAACACACCTGTGTAACAAACCAACTATGACTCTAGCAGATTGCACAAATAGGACAGCACAGCCATTGCCAGCAAGTTTGAGGTTTATAATGTTGCTCTTTTAACTCCTAATGTCAACTTGTTGCACCTGATCACCTCTGTTCTTACCTTGTCACCAGCCTCTCTGCTCAATAAGTAATATGCGGTAAAATGCAAATAATTACCAAGAATGGAGAGAGATAGATGACTGTCCCTGTCACAGAAGGAATAAAGTGAGGCAGCAGTAAAATTACGTATCAGGAAATAAAGGTGACAAGGGCCTTCAAATCTTAAACACTTATTAAAAGAGGTTACATGTGAGTGTACGTGTTTTGACAGGTTATCAAATTTAACTATGACCTAAAGTTTTCTTTGTTATCTTGATCCAACAGCCTCAAAGAATAACGCCCACAAGTTGTTCCGCATCTGTACCCAGTCTGCACCCATTTATCCGATAACAATCACAAAATAAACACCCACACAGCTTTTTTCCTCTTTAGGTGCAAGGGAGCCACCACAGTACAATATGAATGATGAGTACAAACAAAACTGATAATCTTTTGACAACACACAGCACATTCATTCAGCATACAAGCCTGTTGGTCAGAGAATATTGTTTTTTCATGGAAACAGAGCTAACAGGTAAATAAACACTCACTGGCTATTGAATTCGGCACACCAGTTCAGTTTCTCATTAGCATAATTCTCTAACCAGGCAGCCTTTGCCACCAAATCAGTGTATTTAGGTGTTCAAAGTTCAAACTGAGCATCAGAATCAGGAAGAAAGGTCACTGATGGTGGTGTGGTATGGTTGTTGGTGCTGGATGGGCTGGTTCAGAAACAGTTGCTCTACTGGGATATTCCCTCACAACTGTCTCTAGGGTTTACAGAGAATGGTCTAAAAAAGACGAGATATCCAGTGAGCATTAGTTTTCTGAACACCTCTGAAAACACGTCAACCCTTCGAGCAGATGGGGTGTAGAAGCAGAAGACCACAACTGTCAAATAAGAACAGGACGTTTAGGCTCGCAATAGAAGATTGGAAAAATGTTGCCTGCTCTGATCTTGATTGGTGCTGCCACATTCAGATGATAGGGTCAGAATTTGGAATAAAAAACATGAAAGCATAGAATCATCCTACCTAATTTCAACAGTTTAGGCTGCTGGTGGTGTGATGGTGTCTTGGATATTTTCTTGGTACACTCTGGGCTACTTAGTACCAGTCTTTGAATGCTTACCCAAGTATTGTTGCTGACCATGTTCATCCCTTCATTAGTCTACCTATTAGTCTACCAGTCTACCTATCTTCTGATGGCTGCCTCCAGCAAGATAATGCATCATGTCACAAAGCTCAAAAAAATCTCGAACAGGTTTTTTGAACATAACAAGGGGCTCTTTGTACTCAAATGGCCTCCACAGTCACCAGATCTCAAGGCAATAAAGCACCTTTGGGATGTGGTGGATTGGGAGATTCACGTCATGGATGTGATACTATCATGCCAATATGAATCAAAATCCCTGAGGAATGATTCCAGCACCTTGTGGAATGTGTGCCAGGAGGAATTAAGGCAGTTCTGAAGGTAAAAGGAGGTCCAACCCAATTCTAGCAAGGCTTACTGCGTGGGCAGTGAGTGTAAAATTTTATTTCAGAAACAGAGTACTTTAATAATCCCTAAGGAAATTATGTATTTTGACAATCTTTCATTTTCTTTTGGTAGCACTTTAGAATAGAGCCAGTGACTTAGTTCCCACATATTTTTTGTATGTATAAAGTAGTAACTATAAATACTTGTTATACTTCATGGTTCCCATTATGGTAGTGTGAAGTGGTCCCGATTTTCCTCTCCAAATAACATCAACATACTGTAAGTGCACTGTACCTATTTGCTTTAAATAAAGCTCCAATGTACATTCTTTATGAATTGCAATAATGTGACAATGAAATATGGAAATTTGTAAAGAAATGACAGAATAAATAAGAACAAATAAATCACTGACTCTCAAGGAGGAGCTGAGGAGTCTTGGCAGTCTGACAAGCCTGCAGCTGTAGAGCATTAGCATCACATGTCTGCTTTTATTTACCTCCAGGGTTGACACACATATGAAATATATGTCAATCATATTTGAATGTGAATATACCTGCTTTGTTTACTTGGTTTTCTTGGTACCGTGGATCTGCTCACTCTTGAACAGACCCTGGGGTTGGACACATTTGTGGACAACTGAGACAGCAGTAAAAGCAAAGAAACATGTTTGTCTTCTGAAGCTCAGTGTCTCACTGTGCAAATGCAAGTGCTGCTTGGTTATGCATACTGTATATCCTGCAATAAGCCCTAAGGCTGTGTGTCCCCTGGTAAAAAATAGCTGCTAAAGCTGGACTAGACTGTTTAAAACACAAAAATGGGAGCTGAAAAGCAACATTTGGCACAAATGTTTTGAATCTTTGACAAAATTGGATTTATAACCTTCATAAACAGTTTCCTTGCGAATGCATGAGCCCAGCTACTCATTTTGGGTTGTATTGAACAAAACATTGAGCTGCATTCTTAGCATCAGAAAGGAAGAGTATCCAGGATGTGCTTGCTGACTAATGACTTGACAATGAGCTTGAGGTTTTACAGTCGGGTGCACACCTCACTTTTCACAGCTGCTTGGGTCTTCACAACAGGACTTCACAAACCAACTTGTGACCATATTTTATGCTGTCTGTGGACCTTACAGTTCTGCTATTATACAATTTCCATTGCCAAACATGTCATCATCCCAGAAAAGTAAAGTCTAAAACTTTAATTCAGAAACATAAAAGGGTAAGGCAGCAAACCCAGTAAATGGCAGGCAGGAGGCAGAGTCCATACATGAGAAAGTTGAACAGGAAAAAGACTGGCCAGTGGGCAGTCACCAACTGGAGGTACATGCACACTGAGGAGACTCACTGACAGGAAAAAAGAAAATCGGCTGAAAGCACAACTAACTGGCGTGTAAGAAGTAAGGCAGGTGGTGACTAGACAGAAACCAAACATTGTGATGCTATGGTCCAAAATAAAAATAAAAAACAAAGGAAAAAGAGAAACATAAATAAATAGAAACACCAGACAAACCAACAAAAACAAAACTTCACAAATCCAATGGGTTGGTCAGCAATGGGTAGGACTCAGCATGAAATTAGAGGAAGTAGGTGCATTTTGGGACATCGTGCATGCAACAGTGCATAGGTCCAGGTCACTGGGAAAGTGCTTGCTCATTTCCAGTGTGTTATCAACAGATACATTACTGAGAACAGTTGGTGATAAGGAAATCTATGTGACTCCTTGAAGAAAGAGTCCCAGCATGAATCAGTGGCTCCATCTTGTGGGCAAATAGTCTCTCTCTCTCTCTCTCTCTCTCTCTCTCTAGCATTCAAAATAAATAAATAAATAATAAATAAATAATAAAATAAAATAAAAGATTATTAATCTGCCCAAAATACTGACTTTAATTTCTAATTTAATTTCAAATTTCCATGACATTTTCTTACACAAGTACGATGTAAAGTGTTACATTTAATGGAATCTGGTCAAATGAAATTTGAAGAGAATGGAAGAAGAGAGTGGAGGCAGGGTGGAGTGGGTGGAGACAAGTGCCAGGAATAATTTGTGACAGAAGAATAGTGGCAAGAGTGAAGGCAAAGGTCCACAAGATAATAGTGAAACCTGCTAAAATGCAGGTTTCACTATTATTGAAGATGGATTAGAAATGAACTTGAGAGAGGGACATCTCAGGTTTGGCAGTTTGGAGACAATGTAAGAGAGACAAGGCTGAGGTGGTGTGGACATGTGCAGAAGAGAAATAGTGGATACATGGTACAAAGGATGCTGAATATGGAGCTGCCCGGCAGAAGGAAAAGAGGAAGGCCACAGAGAAGATTTACAGTGCAGAGGGTCGGTGTGACAGAGGATGATGATGATGATGATGATAGGGTGTCATGAAGGTGATCTGCTGCAGGGACCCCTAAATGGAGCAGCAGAAAATGTGATGAGTAAAAGTAAAGTGTTTTCAGAAAAATACATTCAAAAAAAAATTCATACTTTGCTATTTTCCACCTCAGCCAACGGACTCCACATTTCTCACATGCACAGCTGCCCACTACACTTCATCTCGCACTGGTTTAGATCCACACCAGCTGTTTTTTTAAAAGAAGCCACAAAGTCAATGGTACGTACAGAGGGAATGAAAACTGTTCCACAGTTTTGGTACTAAGGTTTGGAAAGCATGACCCCCTTAGTTTTCAAACAGGTCTGTGGAATCATCAGAGGACCACTATCAGTGAATATAAGGATCCAGTTTGGATGCTAATGCTCTAAATAAGCCCCAAAGCTGGCTCATTTGTGTCCAAAGCAAGTGCTAAGGGGTTTTATTCTTGAGGTTAGATTTGCGAGGATGCGTTTCCAGGAACAATTCTGAGCACCAGAGGGCACCAGAGACTAAAATGTTCACACCCAAGATTAATTATATGGCTGCAATGTCTTGCCATACACCAGTGATTCGCATATACTGAACATAATTTCATTTATAGCTTGTTAAGGATCTAGCCAGGAATTATTTGAAATCTTTAATCCTGAAATGTTCTTTCAGTTCTTTACACAGAACACTGCACTGGAAGGATTCAGTAAAGGTTCAATAGCTGCTGTTTAACTAGGATATGTTTAGGCATGGTGGTTAGCACTGTTACCTCACAGCAAGAAGGTCCTGAGTTCAATTCCACTATCAGGCTGGGGTCTTTCTGTATGGAGTTTGCATGTTCTCCCTGTGTTTGCGTGGGTTCACTCCAGGTACTCTGTCTTTCTCCCACAGTCCAAAGACATGCAGTTAGTGGGGATAGGTTAATTGGAAACTCTAAATTGCCCATAGGTGTCGATGTGTGTGCGAATGGTTGTCTGTGTCTATGTGTTAGCCCTGCGACAGACTGGCGAACCGTCCAGGGTGTACCCTGCCTCTCGTCCTAAAACACCTGGGATAGGCTCGAGCCTCCCCGTGAACCTATTAAGGATAAGTGGCAGAGAATGGATGAATGAACATTCAAAGCTTTTTAAAATAATCTAATTATGAATGATTTGAAATCTTTAATCCTGAAATGTCCTTTCACTTCTTTAAACCGATATGGAATAAATGAAGCTGAGGATATCTGATGCTGGTAAACTTACCCAATCCTCCTGATGAGGTTTCAGTTCCAACACTGACAAAGGAGTCTTAGCCAGTCTTGGAGGAGAGCGAGATTCAGAAATACAAGCATAAAGAGAGATTTACCTAATATGTACCTAACAAGTAAAGGTCTTCCACTTCCTCTTCCTCTGTCATTAGAAGAACACCAAAGATAAGCTGACGGACATAAAATAATATTTTTGCGTGTTTTCTTAGTGGAAGGGTGGCTATCAAGAGGACATTTGTGAAGATGAGGAACATGAAGGAAAGACTGGGGTATGACAAATTACACAAGAGGTCAACTGAAAATCAGTAATTAAAACATTTCCTATCAAGGGGAATATGTTTTCCAAGCAAGAGACTGACCTGAGGGGACAGGAGGAGCCAGGCCTGGTTGGGTCATGTTATTGTTAAATCACAAGTTTAAATACATAACCAGAAATCACATAAATCTCTGCACTACACAATTAGACAATTGTACAATTTTGTGCTATTAACCTGCAAAGTGCACTTAAAAATACATTTAAAAAATCAAATTAAATCAGCATTTCAATGTGTGAAAATCTAATTACAAGTAAGTATTATGAAGTGCTCTAAATTTTGTTTCCACTAGTTTATTTAAACATCCCAAAATCTAATTTGTTTGTTCCATGTAGAGCCAAACAAAACCTGTTTTGCCTCAAAATCTATTTAGAGTGGTGTAACAACTTCCCCAAATAAGTGTCTCAACAGTACCTTTAATGAAATTAGTTTGAATTACCTAAATAAATAATATTTTAAAGTATTCAAAGTACACATTATCAGCAACTGTGTATTCTCAATAACTGGTTAAGTGACTGAAAACGTTGTCCTATGCACATCCAACAGGCTCCAGCATAAATGATCCACTGGATCTTTGTTGCTTTGTAGAACTTTAATGACTGTCAGAGGCAGTTACATTTTGTTTGCCAATCAGCTAATAAGTTTCCTTTACAACTTTGAATTAAACTGTGTGGTTAGCATGGTTTAGCTGTTCATCTCTCTGACTGCACAGTCTCTGACATGAAGAGACAATATCCACTTGAAATACTTCATGATGACAGATGTGAGGGCTACAGGTGTGTAGTCATTGAGGCTGTCTCCACTAGTCTTTTTGGAGATAAGAATGATGGTGGAGGCCTTCAGACAGGTGGGAACTGTGGCATGAGTCAGGGAGAGGTTGAACAGCCTTGTGAGGATCCCTGCCTGTGGTGCACACAAGCTTTGACCATAGCCCTGGGATCCACTGCTGATGCACATGAATCCTTACTTAAAGTTGAGATTTTGTATCCTTTGGCAACAACTGATCGCATTCCTGTTTATATGGAACTAAATTCTGAGAATGTAGAAATAAAGGCAAGTTTGCTTCAACAGTTTCTGACATCTATCCGTCAGTAAGTTGTACTGCCTGAAATCTAAGTTTGAGCAATATTAATGTACAAAGGGATGTTTTTTTTGTGTGATAATGCTAATTTTGATCATATAGAGCACAGTAATGAATTATTTATGATGTACCAGAAGATCATGAGCTGCTTGAATAATGACTAATAATAATAATAAAAAAAAGGTCAATGAGTCATGTGTCACTGCCAGGTTGGTCAGAATATGCCTCTGAATTACGTACTGAGTGCAGGGAAGATGGGCCGCTGCTGGAAATCCAAGATTCGGTATGAAATTTGAGCATAAGAAACTTCGAGTCCTGTGTTTGGGTCCTTCATCCTGGCTGCCACAGCACACCTTGACAGCTCTGTTCTGTCATTCTGCCAAACACACCCAGGCAGTGACTTTACATTTTGATCTGCAAACATTTTCCTACAAATGCCAAGTAATGGACCTTCTAATTCTACCTTTTATATTATTATTTTAAGAAATCATGTTAATCATTCATAGTCAAATTTATAGAGTGTCTGTAATACAGTGAAGACAATGGGAACCCCAGGATAGTACTGTAAATGTATTATTAAAATTATGTAATTCTAAAGTGCTGATTTACGCTGATTTGGTTAACAAAAACACAAATGAGCAAAAATTGCGGGTTTTCACATAGTTCCTGTAAGCTCATAATTCCAGATGAAGAAAGGGAAATCCCATGCAAATGATTTTTTTTTTTTTTTTTTTGCGGTAAATTGACTATATCTAGCTCTTCTCTACATTTACCCCTTTACATGGATAAAGTGAGGGAAATAAATTTTGATTTCCTCCTGAATTTGTAAGTCTGCCCCTCCATTGCACAAACATTATAAATAAAGTTCTAAATTGATTTGCATTGGATGAATGCACTGGGGGCAAGGAGTAGTTCAGTGTATTTCTCAAATATGAGAATGTGTTGAAGTTTTTTCAAGTATGTTTATACTGAGGACAAAAAGACTTGGGGTGAAGTTTTGAGTTGCCGTGTTAGATAGACCTCACCTAATGACGGTATCTGGTCAGGACTGGAAAGGAATTACTTAGACTAAGACCAGTGTATATGGTTGTGTGGGTGTGATTCAGAGAATGAAAGAGCCGCCCTATGCAAATATTTTCTCATGAGCAAGCATAAAAAGTCAATTCACGTGCATACATTTTCAAAACCCGTTTGAAATCAAGAGAGCGATGCATCCAATCTTCACCTGCATCCTGCTCCTGCTGAGCTCATCTGGAACTTTGAGCAAGTATGTTCACGTTGACAAGATGTGGTATTGGAATGCATCTTTATCTTACTGCCGGCAGTACTACACAGACCTGGCCCCTGTCAATAACGAACGTGATATTGCAGAACTTAGGAAGATCAAGAATAGCATTGGCTACATCTTAATTGGACTGGAAAGGAGCTCCACAGACACAAACAAATGGATGTGGTCAGGAGGAGGGGAGGTGACCAGGTTTTTCTGGGCATCAGGTGAACCACGAAATGAAACAGGCAGAAATTATGGCAGCATTGACAATAATGGATGGCACAGTGTATATAGCTATCCAAGAACCTTCTTCTGCTACAGAGCAATAGTGGTGGGGGAGGAAAAGACTTGGGAGGAAGCTCTGGAGTACTGCAGGGAGCACCACAATGACCTGGCCAGTGTGGCATCAGAGACTGAGATGATGCTGATCCAAAGAGAGCTGAGGAAACATAACACAACTAATAACGTCTGGATTGGTTTGCGCTTCTTGTCTCAAGACTGGTTGTGGGTGGATGGACAGGAGATGGACTACGAGGCCTGGAGTGAAGGGGGAAAACCATTGTGCCCGCACCCCAAGATGAAGTGTGGAGCCCTACAGGTGACAGGAGGGAGTCTGAGTGTCTGGGACGCACATGATTGCGCGGAGAGACGCAATTTTATTTGCTACTAAAGTAGTCTGTTTATCGTGCTTACCGGAGTTTGGTTGTTTCCTACTTATTTTGTGTCTTGTAAAAGCGTAAAATTAATCCCTAAATGATAAGAAACTACAATATTGATAAAACTGATAAAGATGCAAAATAAAAACACACCTTACTAATTATACTCATCTGTTTTCAGCAACACTAACAAAGTTCATTTCGATTCAGTTGTTGCTGTTTTTTGGGTTTTTTTGTTTTGTTTTGAAATGATGATATTTGTGTGCACATGTATCTGTTTAAATGTTGGCTAGGCAGAAGAAGTGTAGGACGTTCAGTTAGGTCCATAAGTATTTGGGCCACTTTAGTTTGCTTGAACTTTACTCTCTGGTGTGTATTTGTATTTTTATTTCTCGCTTATGTGGCTGGTGAAACAATGTAAACAACAACAACAACAACAACAATAATAATAAAAGTTTTAAAAATGAGTTTGAATCAAATTCTCTTTTCTCTTTTGCCTCAGAAATTAAACAGAAAAAAATATTTAAGTAATGAGTCTTCAAGGACACAGGGAAGCCTTGGTTTGAGAAGGGTGGGACTGCTGGCAAACCTTGTGCCTTGTAAGCATGTTTTATTACCTTTATGCACCCAGGAACTTATTCAAAACAGCAGTTACTGTAGTAGTGTCCTTGAAAGTGTCCTGAAGGTCTTGCTCCTTGCAAGCAAAAGAAATGATTGGTGGTTTAAGACTTTTGCAAAGTGCTGTACTTATCATCTAATAAAATGCAAATTTAGACGAGAACCCAGATGAGCTGTAGAATTTAAATATTAACCAAAGGTGCCTTGATGGTCAAGGGACTTCATTTTGTGACCAGGTTCTTGTGACCAGGATATGACTTAAAATTCAGTTTTGTCTGATATGAACAAATGAGTGCATATATTTTATTTACATTTTAATATGGTTCCAGTAATGATGACAGTACATGAACATGATGTGGAGATGATTGAGGCATGGTCAAAACCCTTAATGCAAGTAGACGAAATTCACCAAAGTGCCCGTGTTTTAGGTTTGTCCCTGTTATTTGCACAGATACATGCACACATAGAAAAACAACTGTACAGTAATTGAATTGTTTCTTTACAGACTCACTCAGTTTTTGTTGCATAAAACAGTGAAGCCTAGAATCAAACTCTGTGAAGTCGGACACAGACACACGTACAGACCAAGGCAAATGACGTGGTGACAGCACTTTTATTTATTTAAGCTTTCACTGTGGTTTCAGCATATGCATGGGACACACACACTCCCGCTCCGTTGTCACGTCCGCATCCTCTCTCTCCGACTGTCACTATGAAAATAAAGAGTCACAATCAATCCCTCATCCAAGCACACCTGTTCACCCCACCTCTGTCCCGGGAGCTCACTGCGCCACCCCTCCTCTGCAGTCGGCCAGAGAACACACCCACGCCACAAACTCACAACAGATTAGTATTTTTCACATTCATATTTTTAAATGTACTGCAGTCTTTTTGAAAAGTCAAGTTTGAGCTATATCGTACATGATTTCCATTCAACTCTAACGCTGTTCCAACTTTAGTAACTTATAAGGAGGAAAAAGTTCAACAGGTTCTCAATAAAACTAAATTTCAAAGTCCAAAGTAGCTCCTTTACCAAATGGACCATCCCAGCCTTGCCGTATTGGTCTATTTGATTCACCTTTGCTTTTATTGTTTATTTTATTTTATTTTCACTTGCTAAACACGGGACAGACTTGACTGGGGAAAAGAAAAGGGAGAAAGAAAGAGGGAAAAAAAACAGCGGGGAAGAGGAAAGGTGATAAAGGGCAAAAAACAAACACCAACAAAACAAACAGACAAAAAATACATATATCAATCACCTGGATCACCTGTTGAGAAAGAAAAAAGAGAAAACAAGCAAAAAAGAGAGAGCAATATAATAAACAACATCATCACGATGATCTATGTGAATATAACAGTAAATACTAAATACTGAATATTATTGTGGGATCGACAGCACACAGTGTGCTTTGAGGTAGGAGCCAAAAAGGGTGTAGTTTGTGTGTGTGAGCACCCGTGTGTACACCTGTGAGCATGAGCGCGCTTGTATTTAAAAGGTTCCTTCATGTAACGATCTGCTAGAGGGTGTGGGGAGCCACGGCCCCGTCTTCCAGGGCATGAAGCAGGTATGAAGGAGATCCAGGCTCCAGACATCCAGAGGCCCCCAGAGCACAAGAGACCAAGGAAGACCAACAGAGGGGCAACTGTGCCACTATCCCAGAAAGAGCTGAGGAGAGCCCCAGATGAGGGGTCGCTCAGCAGCTGCGGAGCAGAAGCCAGGGGTTGTTGCAGTGATGTGCCCTGAGCTCCGCCAGCAGCCAGCTGTGCCAGGGTGACCGAGCCCCAGGCCGAGAGGCCGAGGGCACCCCACCCCCAAAGGGGCCCGAGCGAGCCCCAGGCTCCAGGCCCCGACAAGCAGCTGGACGCCCATCCCCGGACACAAAGAACCACCAATGCACCGATGTCTGAGGGCGTCTGCCACTGGCAGGGGGAGTGGTGGGGGGAGATCCTCCATACCTTGGAGGGCCTGAGATGTCCCCAGAGAGGTGGCATCTGATACCCGACCTGACATATAGACACAGACAAACAGGCACACACAGATACAAACATCCATTCCCACCCTCATGCTCTCATATGCAAGTCCAAAGTAGCTAAGTTTGCTAATACTGAGCCTCTGATAACTTTCATGTCTAATGTCCAAAATCACTTGTTTTGTTTGAATTTGTATTTATTGCACTTTCAAGCTAACCATTAAAGCAACATGCTACTCTAATTTGTTTGTCCAATGTGACATTGAGCAAGACCTATGCTTTGCTTTATGCAAATTCTCTTCTTACACTTCTCCTACTACAGCGCAGTAGTGGTGGAGGAGAAAAAGAATACTGCAGGGAGCACCTATTAAAACAGAAGCATTCAGGTGTGTGTGCTAACACAACGCCAAAGAGGAAAGATATCAACAATAATCTTACCAGAAGCATTTGTTGCTGCCCATCAATCTGAGATGGGATATAAGGAAATTTTGAAACAATTTGAAGTCCATCATCCTGATGTGAGAAAGATTATTCACAAGCGGAAGTACATGACATTACTTGTTTGGAAGCCACTCATCCAGTCCAAGCCTGAACCTGTGGCTCCATCTTGTGGACAAATTGTTCCATACTATCAGGACCTGCTGATTTCAGGTGCTCCATCTAAGAAGGTTTTTGAGAGGGAAATGATGAGACAATGGGTACATTCCAAAAGTCCCTCCTAGTCCCTATTCCTAACCTCTTTTCCTAGATGAAAACTTCATTGAGATCAAGGAAAAGTGGGTGGGGGATTACCGGGTAAATGCGCTACACCTAGTCCTAATCCTCAGAACCCTTTGCACCGTGCTCAGCAAGTTATTCATTATATCAAAAGCATACTCATTCTCTTCTCAGCTATCTGAGAGGAGAACTTGCGTGAATCCTGAGCTCACACTGCATTATTTTGGTTAGTAGGCCTGCAGTGCTCTACCTCACACTCCCTCCTCGCGATTTTTGAGCCACTAATTTGCATTCTCTCTGCACAATGCTGTTTTATACTGAAGTGAACTGGCTGTATCTCATTATATAAATTACAGACCACTATTAGTAGACCATGTCTGCGATTGTGTCATTACAGTATTTTGCCCCACTTAGTAAACCTGTCACATAGCATTAAAAAAATATGTCATCTTTTTTTATTTTACTGCTGTGGTGAAGTGGAACTAGTTTCCTCCTCCTTGATGACAGAGTAAAATCCCCTCCATTATCACTCGTCTCAGCTGAACTGATTACACAAAACCTTAATCATACATTTATCAGGTAACATAGATCATAATCTTGAGCTTGTACAGCATTCTGCTTTCTTCACGAAGCAGCAACTTTTTAATCCTCAATCTCCAAAAGTTGATTTTGTTTATCTGGACGTAGCGTTTACAGTGGGAGGACCGTTTCGTCACTCATCCAAGTGACTTCTTCAGTCTCAGCTCACTGCAGGTTTCCAATCTTATAAACAGTACATTTGCATAATGGCTTAAACCAGCCCACTGAGGGAACAATGGGCTGGGAGGTCAGTTCCTTCATCATAATTATGCAAATTCTCATGACCATTGATCAACAACCACTGATCAATGGGCATGAGTACCATTCACAGAGAGAGTTGGGGAATGGCTGCAATCACAGCATTGTAAGATGGTGAAAAATGTACCCTTAGGCCCCCTCCTTTAATCCATTAATCTTGCTGTTAACTGGCTAGGCTATGATTTGAGCATATTTTACCACCAAATCATGGAAGATTTTTGTGCCTTTTAAAGAGGACTGAAATCTTCTCTTGTTTTAGCCTTGTTTGCATGTTTCTTCTGTTTGATTTCTGTTTAGTTTATGACTCACAGCACTTTGCATCTCACTGTGTTCACACCCAGCTGTGCACCACAATTCCTCTCGCTCTGGTTTAGAGCCACACCAATACCTTCAAAGAGAACTTCAAGAGACTACTACTGTTCAGTCACCTTTAACAGGCTTTACTATGCATAGTTTATATTCTGTGGACATTGCATGACTGCATAGGCAACTGCACTTAAGTAACACTATGAATGCACTCACACTTTTCAAAAAAATCTTAGTTATTATTTTATTTTATTCATAGCAAAATGACTTGAGCTAAATGACACAAAGTGCAATTACCTTGTCATGGTATTACTCTTTTATATACTTTTGCTTTTTTGTTTTTAATCAGAGCTTCTACTCAGAGTTTGAAACAATCACAGTGTCAGTCCAGAGTTCTTTACAATGTAAAGTGCTGTGAAAGAGTATCGTCAAACCAATGTTAATATCAGGCAACAACCCAATTAAGTACAAAATGCAGTTTTCCAAACCTATCTGGTCAAGTCATCATGTTTAGCAGTAGACTTACCCATACCTGTCAATGCTTTGCATAGCTTGAGTAGAGAGAGAAGCATTCAAGGGTTATAACATAGAATCTACAAAACTATGATTGTTTGAGGAACTTAAAAATTCAGAGAGAAACTGCATGCCAAATTAAAAAGGTTGCAGTGAAGTACAGAAAGGTTAAACAATGTTGAGGTCAGGAAAGTGCACGGGTGTTTCGTCTCCACCACTAGAATTAGAATCTAATGCCAAGGATAAAGATGGCGCCGGTGTACGTGGCTGCTCGTCTGTCGCTGTCAGTTTTGTTTGTTTTTATATTGCTCCTGTCGTGTGTCACTCAAGAAATCGGGTCATTACTGGTGTACGATCGCCAATCGCTTCTGAACCTCCGATGTTCTGGACAAAACACAGCTGCATTTTCTAACGGAGGTCAGAATTCATGGTGTCCGCTGCTGTCTCATATCCCAACTTGCCTATGCCGTGCAGCCATGCTACCTCCCCGGCGAAGACGTCGGGGTAGGCGCAGTGGTCGGCTGGTTAAACTCAAGATCTCTTTAGCGCACCATCCCACTACCGTCAAAGGAATACAGAGATTATTTCCTGGAGTTTTTGTGCACCGACGTTTCCTGGACCCCGTGGATTCCTGCCTCATCCCCGTGGTCTGCCAGGATGACGCGCCGCTCCTCCGTGACCCCTGTCCTCCTCGGCTCAACGTGCGCCGGGCGAACCTCCGCAATCTGAGGCCGCTGTGTCGGACTCCCTGTGCCGCTGGGGCTTATACCTCATCCCCGGCTCCTGTCAGGATTGGGCTGGTAAACGCCAGATCGCTGGTGAACAAATCTTTTATTCTGAATGAGTCATTCATCTCCTGGAAACTAGACTTCATGTGTGTCACGGAGACTTGGCTTAATACTGGTGAGTCCAGTACTTTATCTGAACTTTTACCAGCGGGTTGTTCCTATTTTAACACACCAAGGACATCAGGGAGAGGAGGAGGTACGGCAGTTGTTTTTAAAAAGGATTTTAAATGTAAACAGTGTGTTTTACAGCCCTCGTTTTCCAGCTTTGAGCTCACGTGTTTTGAAGTTAATCGCTCTAACTCTGTGCTCTTTGCTGTTATTTATCGTCCCCCTAAATACAATAAGAATTTCATAAATGACTTTTCAGAATTTCTAGCTGGGATTATGCCCAACTACGATCATGTTCTTATTGTGGGAGATTTTAATATCCATGTCTGCTGCCCTGACAAACCTCTGGTGAAGGAATTTTTAAGTCTCATTGACTCTTTTAATCTGGTCCAGTCCGTACCTGGTCCCACACATGAACATGGACACACACTAGACCTGGTCTTGTCACACAGTCTACCTGTGTCTAACGTGGAAGTGACTGACACTGCTTTCTCTGACCATATGGCTGTATTATTTGATGCTGTGTTTTCACGCACTACAGTTCAAACCAGCGCTCCTATTCGCCGCTGTCGGATTATTAACCCTTCCACTGCTGCCCAGTTCTCAACTGCTTTTGACCAGCTTTCTATCCCCGCCGATCGTACTCCCTTGGACACAGAGAACCTCAGCTCCTGGTTTCAATATTCTTGCCTTACTATTCTGGACTCTGTGGCACCATTAAAAACCAGGAAGCCCAAGGCTAAAACTGACCCTTGGTTTAATGACGCCACTCGGGCTGTGAAGAGGGAGTGTCGTAGAGCTGAACGCAGATGGAAGAGGGACAAACTGCAGGTGTCTCTTCAAATCCTAAAGGACTGCTGGCGCCTCTATCAGGATACAGTCAAAGAGGCTAAAAGAAAATATTTCTCTAAGATCATTTCCTCCAACAGTCACAATCCACGTGTGTTATTTAAATCTATTGACTCAGTCTTAAATGCTCCACAAAGTGGCTGTTTGGAGGCCTCTCATAAACTGTCAAATGATTTTATGTGTTTTTTCATTGAGAAGGTTGCAACCACGCGGGCTCTCATTTCTTCCCCTGAGTCTGACCCCTCTGTTTCGATCCCTTGCTCTGCTGTTTTTAACCAGTTTGAGCCTGTGTCTCTTTCTTATTTAGAGGATGTGGTCGGCCATCTGAGGCCCTCTGGTTCCCCAAATGATCCTGTCCCACCACAATTTTTTAAGGAGATTTTTCCTAGCATAGGTCAGGCTGTTCTTACTGTTATAAACAGCAGTTTAATATCTGGTGTAGTCCCTGCTAATTTTAAGCATGCGGTAGTACAACCCTTGCTTAAGAAACCTGCCCTGGACCACACTGTATTGGCTAACTACAGACCTATCTCCAAGTTGTCCTTTATGTCTAAAATCTTAGAGAAAATTGTACATTGCCAATTGATGGATTTTTTAAATGAGAATGGTATCCTGGAGGTCTTTCAATCAGGTTTTAAAAACTTTCATAGCACGGAGTCAGCACTCTTAAAGGTTTTTAATGATATCCTCCTTACCTGTGACTCTGGTAATCATGTTGTTCTTGTCCTCCTTGACCTAACAGCTGCCTTTGACACTGTAGACCACAACATTTTACTGTCTCGCTTGCACCATCTTGCAGGCATTCGTGGTACTGCTTTGAAATGGTTTAGGTCTTATCTTTGTGACAGAACTTTTAGTGTTAACTTTTTAGGGTATGAGTCTTCCTCTGCCACTTTTCAGTCTGGGGTCCCGCAGGGCTCAATTTTAGGGCCTCTGCTTTTTTCATTATACTTACAGCCCCTGGGAACCATCCTCAGAAGGCATGGAATATCCTTCCACTGCTATGCTGACGACTGTCAGATTTATTTGCCTCTGAAGCAGAAAGAGGCCTTCTCTATTAAGCCACTTCTAGCATGTCTAGAAGACATTAAATCTTGGATGTCCCTAAACTTTCTAAGGTGTAATTCAAGCAAAACTGAGGTGATTCTGTTTGGTCCTAGTGGACCTTGTGAACCCTCTGCTATTGATTTGGGACCCCTGGCAGAGTATTTTAAATCTGTTGTTACAAACCTGGGTTTTAAGATGGACAGTGATTTTAAATTAGACAGTCAAATTAGGGCTACTGTCAAGTCCAGTTTTTACCATTTAAGGCGCTTGGCAAAGATAAGACCTGTTTTATCCAGGCAGCATCTTGAAACGGTAATCCATGCTTTTATTTCATGTCGTCTAGATTACTGTAATGCTCTGTATTGTGGAGTTAGTCAGCATCTTCTCTCTCGTCTGCAGCTGGTCCAGAATTCTGCTGCACGACTTTTAACCAAAACTCGTAAAAGAGAGCACATAACTCCCATCCTGGCTTCACTCCATTGGCTGCCTGTATATCTTAGAGTTCATTTTAAAATTCTCATGTTTGTGTTTAAATGTTTAAACGGTCTTGCCCCAACTTACCTCTCTGAGCTTCTCCATCCTTACTCACCCCCCAGGTCTCTCAGGTCAGCTGACAAGCTGCTCCTGGAGGTACCCAGGTCCAAGAGGAAGCTCAGAGGGGACAGGGCCTTCTCTATTGCTGCTCCTAATCTGTGGAACAGTCTGCCCCAGCACATTAGAGAGGCCCCTTCACTGTCCACTTTTAAAACACATCTTAAAACCCATTTTTATTCCTTGGCATATGACACAGTCTGACCCAATTTTATTGATTTTATTGTTTTGATCTAATGTGCTGATTTTATTGTTTTAAATGTAATTCTCATCATCATTTTTTATACTATTTTATTATTGTCTTTGCTATTTGTGCTAATTTTATTTATTTTAATGTCATTTTAATAATCATTTTTTATATATATATATATATATATATATATATATATATATATATATATATATAATTATTATATATATTATTATTATTATTATTTTTTTTTTTGGTAATATTATTATTTTTCTTATTTTTTAACATGTTCAATGTATCACTCTGGCATGTCAAGTGTACAGCACTTTGTGTTCAGCTGGGGGCTGATCCGAAAGTGCTATATAAATAAATTGCTTGCTTGCTTGCTTGCTTGCAAAGCAGAAATGAAAGATGTTGAAACCATCTTTGACATTGAGGGCAAAGAAAAAAAAAACTGGAGGTGCAACCTTAACTGTTTGCATTTAGTGGAAGCATTTGCAGGAACCTATCAGGGCGTCACAGTGTGGAAGGAAGGAAGAGAGGACCCAAACGCTGGACTCATGGCTTGGTGAAGGCTGGTGTTTATTATGTGGGCAGGATGAACAGAACATGAGATGGACAACTAACTTACTGGCTGAACTGAAAGACTGGCTGAACTGTATTGGAACACACATGCAAAACTGATGACAACAATGACAAGACAATGAACTGAGGGAACTGAGGGTTTAAATACGATGATGATTAGAGACCGGTGAGTAGACAGCTGAACTAATCTAACTAATGATCCATGGGAAGTGGAAGAGAACATAACACACACAGACAGATGGCTAACATAATAAAATAGAAACTGTGAACATGTGGAAAATAAACAGAGAATATGAACAAACTGAAAACACTGGGTCAAGCACCCAGGAACCCTGACAGAACCATTCTGAACACTTACTGTAGAGGGCAGCAGAGACACTTTCTGCTGTCATTTACAGTTTGCTATCATACAATGATCACGTGCACTGAAAGTCAACTGTTAAACTCTCTCAAAGTTTGCTCATACAATCTAATTATTATCTGAGGCTGTGAAATATTTTTAACAGGCACATAATAAATGAAGCTGCTCATGAGGTTTCAGTTGCAAAAGCTGACAGAGGACTTTTGCTCCAACATGCTACAGGGATACAAATGGAGAGATTTACCACTTTGGCCAGTGCTCGCTATTCTTAAAGTGCTTTGTAAACAAAGTTGGCTTGGCAATAGGTGAGCTGCAAAAATTTCCCAACAACGATTATGATGAGTGATGATCACCAGATGTGTAACAATGTGCAAAAATTGCAAGGGATTCAAAGACTCTACAATAAGGAACAATGTGTTACTTTATCAAAGAATGTGGAAGGTAGATCTAAGTGTTTGTAGAATACTTGGTTAATGTATGGTCAAAGTGTTTTTGCAAATATTGAAAAAGTCTTGTTACTGATAAACACAACAAAAACAATATATACAGCTCAATCAATGCCCCAGTTCAAATTCTGTCATTAGAATAGTTATGCACTGACCAGATTTACAGAACATCTTCATAATAATAATTTCAATGTTGCTTAAATGACACTACATTGAAATGTCATTAATAAAGTACAAATGTGTTACACCATGCCCAAATATGGAAATCACAGTTATCTCTCCACTGTACAGTCCACTCAATATCCCCAGAGAGGTATACAACTCCACCCTTATGGTCTACAAATCATGTTCCCCTCCAACCCACAGGAAGAATCATAATTTCCTTTGAGATTAATAAAGTATTCTGATTCTGATAAGGTAAAAGTGTCACGGTTCTGGGTCGGTGCGACCCAGTATTTTGAGTTCTAATGTTTTGGTTTATTTTTGAATCATCGTTTTGTTACTCATTGACGAAACAACCTCTAGAAGCACGATCCGCAGGATTCTAGTCGGTAGGGATGTATCTCCATTGCCTTTGATAAGTGTAGAGATCTATCTTCTGGATACGGTTGGCTACAAACGTGTGAAAACGTCGAGCCTCGTTATTGATGTACCCTATAGTACAACCTTTGAATTGGTCCAAAAATGCTCTTCAATGTCCACATATCCAAGTTCTTCCTTCAAAACATTGCTGGTGTCACGGTTCTGGGTCGGTGCGACCCAGTATTTTGAGTTCTAATGTTTTGGTTTAATTTTGAATGATCGTTTTGTTACTCTTGTCCTTTGATTATTATTAGAATTCTATGTGTCTGTTTATTCATGTTTAAGGATTTGTTCTTCGGTTGTGTCTGTTTAGTATAGTTCAAGTTCCATGTCTCATTTTCTGTCTCTCAGTGTCGAGTCTGCGTCTTTGTGTGATTTCTTGCTTCCTGTTTTATTGTGAAGGTCTGCGTCTCATGTGAGTGTGTTCAGTTTACCTCCCTTGTCTCGTCTCGTTAATCACTCCCAGCTGTGTCCCCCACTTGTGTGTAATCTCCCTGTGTTTCTCTGAGTGTACTTAAGTCGTGTCTTCTGTCATTGTAGTTGCTGGTCCGTCTGTGTATCCACCATGTTTCACTCGTGTGTTCTTCCTGCTGTCAACCGTCGTCTGCCTCTGCTCGCCTTCATTCATGTTCGTGTTCTTGTTCATGCTCAGTAGTTTAGTTGTTCCAGTATAGTTTAGTTTATCTTCATTTGCCATTTTCTCCCTGTGCTTGGTATTCAATAAATCACCTTCACACCTTCACGACTGCCTGCTATTGGATCCTCCTTTATCATCTCCACACGGCTCATCTCACTCGCTGTGACAAAAAGAATAGAGTCTCTAACTACTATTTTATATGTTTAACATTTCACGATATTAATGCTTCCTGGTTGTTTTGAATGTTGGTTATTTGCGATAGATCAGTCTTACAAGCATAGAAAAAAACAGATTCCATCTTGAAAAGTTCAAAACAGGTAGAATGTCTCTTTTCAAGTGTTTTCTTTTAAAGCCACATTTATCCTAGCGTCATGGTCTATCATTGAGGAATAATAATAATAATAATAATAATAATAATAATAATAATAATAATAATAATAATGGATTGCATTTATATAGTGCTTTTCAAGGCACCCAAAGCGCTTTACAATTCCACTATTCATTCACACACTGGTGGAGGCAAGCTACAGTTGTAGCCATAGCTGCCCTGGGGCGCTCGATCTGATTTCCTCGTGTTGGTGTTGTTCCCAGATCATCATGAAAATGTTGTTCCAGGATCAACATTGCAAGTGACCAATCAGAATGTTGTGACGTCATACTTTTGCGACTTTGGGAAAAAACACCGTAAAACAAAAAACTGTACTTAAGCTGTGAGAAACCGCCTCTGTCCGCCGATCAACGTACCCTGGCCCTAATCCTAACCCTAACCCTAACCTTTTAATAAACGGTAAGCAGAATTGATATTGTCCTTGCAACATTGGAATTTCATAAATGCAAGAATGGCTTGGCGCGCAAAAGAATAATGTCACGACATTCTGATTGGTCACTTGCAATGTTGATCCTGGAACAACATTTTCATGATGATCTGGGAACAACACCAACACGAGGATATCAGATCATCCGCCCTGGGGCAGACTGACAGACGCGAGGCTGCCATATCGCGCCATTGGCCCCTCTGGCCAATACCAGTAGAATAGAAAAAGAAAAACAGTGTCGGCAAAAAGTACTGCTTCTTGATTTTTGACATATTTCCCCACTCAAACCACTCCAAACTCCCTGGCTTTCCTGAATACTGTGAATAAATGATGGCACCAAATAAAAATATCTCAATATAACCCAGATCCTGATATGTAGATCTAAATCCCATGACTGAACTCACTCGTATTCTGGAGGAACTTTGAGCACTAGCAGAGTTATACAGTCACAGATCACTCTTGTTTAACTGTCTTGTATTTTTCCTTTTTTGGTTGTAGGTCCTACTAGTGCAGAAATCTAGAAAAATCTGAAGGATAAACAAATTACTGATACCTTCAGCAAATTAAAGGAACGCCCTATGCAAATAAATCCTGATAAATAGCTCAGAGCTCCAGCAAATATCTTTCAAACCTCTCACCGCTCCCCAGAACTCTTTCTAACAAGACAGCAATGAATCAGATCATTACCTGCATCCTGCTCCTGCTGAGCTTATTTGGAACTTTTAGCAAGTTATGTTTACATTAAGGAACACAAGTCCTGGAATGAAGCTCAGAGTTTCTGTCGGGAGCACCACACAGACTTGGCCCCTGTCAGTAATGAACAGGATAATCTCAAACTTGGGAAACTTGGCAATTCCAATGACCACATCTGGATAGGATTGAAGAAGAATTCCTCAGAAAGTCAAAAATGGATGTGGTCCGGAGGCACGGAGGTATCTAGCTTTTTCTGGGCAAGCGGTCAACCAGACAATCAGCCGGAACAAGTCTACGGTGTTATTTATAACAACAAGTGGTGTGATTATCCTGATGATCGCTTACACTTCTTCTGCTACAGCGCTGAAGTAGTGAGGGAAGAAAAGACTTGGGAGGAAGCTCTGGAGTACTGCAGGAAGCACCATAACGACCTGGCATCAGAGACTGAGATGATGCTGATCCAGAAGGAGCTAAAGAAACAAATTACCACTGAGCACATCTGGATCGGATTGCATTTCCTGGCTGGGAACTGGCTGTGGGTAGACGGACAGGAGATGGGCTACAAGGCCTGGAGTGAAGGGGGAAAACCATCATGTCCACATGGGAAGATAGAGTGTGCAGCCCTACAGGTGACAGGAAGTAATAATGTTTGGGAGGCTCGTGACTGTGAAGAGAGACTCAATTTTATTTGCTACTGAGCTTAGTAGTGAGTTTTGATTTCCTTTATTTATTGTGGTTAGCATAGTAAGGCTAATACCTGACTGATATCTTTGATGTGCATTTGTTTCATTTCTGTCTCGTTAGAAGATTGATGTTGGCTTTTCCATTATTCTGGAAGGAGTGTGTGTAATCTTTTTAGGAAACCTTTTGAAAGTGAAAAACAGCAAAAATATTTAAATACAACTGCAGCTTTTTTCCAAGGCTATTCTTGCACATCTTATCTAAGTTTTCATTCTTGAAAAGTAACTTAGATAGGATTTTACCTCAGAGTGAAGTAGGTTTCATATGTTTTTGAAAACCCTCTCTGCAGGCCGCATGAAAATGTACCTGTGGTGTCTGCTGTGTTATTCTCACCAATGCTTTGAAAGGTGGGGCTGTTTGCAAAACTATTTGCAATGCTGTTCTCACATTGCTTGTAGCTCTGCATGGGACTGTAAGGTACTATATTACCATTTCATATTTAGCTAATTCACTGTGTGACATACACAGCTGCATTTATGCCATAAGCAGAAATGATAAAGCTTGCAGCTTCATTTGAAAATTGCTGATAACACTGTTGTTAGGTTTTGTATTGTTGATTGTCATTTATGCTTAGAAATATTTGTGCCATATGCTTAGAAGTATATAATCGATTGTGTAGTGATAGGAGGTTTGATCCTTAGTAGTCTGCAGAGACACTTGTGTGCATACCAGAGCACTGGCTTTCACACCCACACTCTGGGAGCATGGGAGAGGTTAGGGTAGGATAAACGTATCTATATCTGTTTTAGTCTAAGTGCCTTTTGTTTAGATGAACTGCTGGACTTCCAGGCCAGCAGGTTTAGGGAAGTCATTTATGGGGTCATGCTTGACCACACACACACACACACACACACACACACACACACAGAGTATTCTTTGTTCACATGTATACCTATGTAAGATGTCATATGTTAATGAACCTATGCATATTCATGTGACCACAATAAAAGGAGTGCTATGGGGAACCTGGCCGAGAGTCTGACGGAGGTCAAGTGGCTGGAACGAAACTTGGCTCCAGGCAGGCCTCCTCATGCATGAGTAACACAAAGAACGTTGCCTACTTGTGTCTTGTTCTTGCTGTGTAATTACATTGCCTTCAACGTTCCAGCGAATAGGTTCAAGCTACAAACCTATCAACTGTACTGCAATTTCATTAAAAACTTCAAGATGTCTTATGTTGTATTCTAATATAAATTTTGAACCAATGTGCACTCTCAGAAATAGGGGTACCAAAGTGTACCAAAAAGGGTACAAATGCTTGTCGCTGGGGGTGTTCCTTTTTGAGGGACATTTCTGTACCCTTTAGGCTTGGTACATTTTTGTACCTTATGAAGTTGTACCATCTGAAGTACAATCATGTACTTTCCTAAGACATAAATGTACCTTCAAACTATAGTACAGAAATGTTCCCTTGAAAAGGGTACAATAGGGTACCTATGAGGGTACCCCCCCAGTGACAACCTATTTCGTACCTAAAGACACAAAAATGTACCCCCAATAGTCCAAAATATTTGGTTATTTAACCATTTATTTTCGATAATAGAATCACATCAAAGCATTTAAACAACCACAGGAATACATCCTTGATTACATTCGTATATTGCCATAGGACATGTCAAGAAAAATACATTCATTTAAAAAAAGTAAACAATCACATAAAGACATTAAACACCTGAACACAATGTTTTGACGGATCACAGAGATGGCATGTATTTAAAAAACTGTCCACACAAATGTTTTGCTCTACTTCAACAAGCCAGAATATATATATGTCATATATATAGACAAAGTGGAAAATGTGCTTGCAATCACGTCACACAGAATACCTCAAGGACACAAACAGCCTATCATCAACTAAATAGGTGTCTAGAGCTTGAAAGTCTAATTCATTTCCTGGATTGAACAGGATCCAGTCATTGTCAACTGCCACTTGGTAAGCATGGAAATGACATTCATAAGTGCAAGGAAGTAACAGTTTCCCACACAATACCCAACAAGTATCAACATTCAAAATATACTTGATTTTAAAGAATATAGGTATGGCTTCAGTGTGTACACTACAAAAACATCCTCAAGTTCATATTTGACACTGCTGACAGATATAGCAGACACACGCTGAAGCACTTTATCCTGAAAATGCACATCTGTAAAACTTTTGTTCATTTCCAGAGCATTCTGTAAGTCACCTGGCAGAGATGAAAATGGCACACTGACACTTGTGCTGAGTGAATGTTCAAAGTCAACAAGCAACCTATCTGAAGAAAACTCCCAGCACTGTTTCATTTGATGACGATTGCTAAGAGTTGCAGTGATGTTTACAAAGTTTTTGCATTTACTCGCTATATTTTTGAAATATTGATGCTTGCTTTCATATCTCATACACCACAAAGGGCGAAGAGGACCATACATCAAAATCAGCCTTGGGTAGTGAATAAGGTAGTGACACTTGGGTGTTAAAACATTTCCAAAGACTTCTGTAGTCATTTCAAGAAATTCTTGAATAAGCAGGTTTAAATGAGCAAGCTCATCTTTTCTCACATTTGTAGCCATTACAAGATCTACGATTTCTGAACATAATAAGAACACATGCCAATATGGAGTGCCAGGTGGAACATGGTGAGCCATTAAAAAAGGCAAGAGCCTGAAAAGGCACCATTTTTGACTGGCTGATCCAACTATGTTAGAATTTCGAAGCATCTTTTCCGTCAGTGGCACTGGTCTGTTCGGCTTGCCATTCCTCCCAAACTTCACATTTTTCAGCTCATCATTGATTTCATATATGGTGATGTGCTTTTCCCTGTGAGCTTTACAAATAACCAAGTTCATTACCAAAGGAATAACCCCCTCCAGCAAGTCGTGCATTACATCTGGGGGAAGAGACTGGGTCACATCAAAATAAGGCAGTGCATCAAATGTACAGTTACCATACACACCGTACAAAGCAGCACTCTCTGGGTTGTTTTCCACACAGTTTATGTGGTACTCATGTACTTTGGTTGTTCTAATAACAAAATGGTCCTCACAAAAGTGCTGTTGTATCTCCGAGTGCGAGGCCATACAAAATCGGCATATTCTGCCTGTATTGAAAGACATTGAGAAACGCCCAATCATATGAGCGGAAAGGTTGTCGCATGAAATGGTAGCAAGAGCAGCATGAACTGTGTGCTCTACTTCATCGACACAGATAGTGAAACCCTCTGTGGACAGTATCTTCAAGTCAGTTATCAAGAGCTGAAGTATAGTTTCAAGCCCACACTCTTTTAAATGTGAATGGCGAACCAGTAAGGCTAAATGAATGTGACTCAACTTTGAGCGATGTTTTCCACTTATGTTTCCTATAGTATAATAAAATGCACAGATTTTGTATTTATTTCGTTTTGCACCAAGTGGGTTCACAATTTCAAATTCATCTTCATAAAAATGAAGTCTTAGAGCTTGAGGATGGTCTTTGAAAAATGAGTGGTCTTTAAAATACATGCCATCTTTGTAATCAGTCAAAACATCATCATCTTGATTTCTGTGGTTATCCAGAACAATTTGTTCCCACACATCCTCCACCTGACAGTATTTGTTTAATACCTGTGGGATTGGAACATACAAATAACTACCAATTTTCACACCAGAATGGTCTCTTACTGTGTAACTGATAGGTTCTGTCATGTTCATTTTTGATTTGCAGTGTTCTTTTATCATAAATGGTGAACGAATTGAATCACATGCTTTCTGGAAAAAATCTGAAGTAGACAAAACCTGCTCAAGTTCTGGACAATCACTGAGGCGGAAACCATGTTTATCCAAATGATAACGAATAAACGAGTCGTAGTTTTCTTTAAAAAAACACAAAAGAAAACTAAGATCATCAACGATGTCTTGCTGAACAGAGTGTGGAAGGTTATTTTCAGTACATTTGAGAATAAAGCTAAATAAATGATCTCCTAAATTATCAAGCAAACTGTCCATAGTAGGCGGTGTGGGCTGCTGAACTGTGTGCGTCTCGTCTGAACTGTGTGTGTGTGGGTCTTCAACCTCTTTGTGTGCGGGTCTTCAACCTCTTTGTGTGCATGGTTTTCAAATCCATCTTCAACTACCTCAAGGCTATTCAAAACAGAGGGTTTGTGTTTGCGATACACATGGCGTCGAAAAGAGTGATACTTGGAAAAAGCTGCCTGGCAGTCATTTATTCCACAAGTGATGCTGAAATGAGGCTCATGTGCGTGTACTAACCCAACATGTGTAATCAACTTCCTCAGAGTAAATGCCCTTTTTGAACATTTGTGGAGTGGGGGCATGTTTAATAGAGTTGGTTAAGTACTCTGGTGACACTTACTGGCAGGACCAATAGTCTTAAATGCTTTTTCACATCTTGTGTTACTATATTCATTAACGTATTGCTATCATTCTTTTATTTGAATTCAAGCTAAACAATTATTTATAAGTTGTTTTTTCATTACATAAATACAGTTGCCTCTACTATATGCTGATATTGTATTTCGATTTCCTGGGGCGTACTCTGTTCTTCATCATCCAGCACCCCCACTGCCAAAAGCATACCTTGCTGTCCAGTAGCTATGGACTAAGCCTTGGTTTTAGTTGATTGCCAGGTTTCCTTATGGCCTTTCTGTTAGTTTATATTTATGTAATTGCACTAACGTAAATAAAGAGACCGGGTCGTGGTCATTAGTATTTTTTGACTCACCTTTGAAGATGTTTTGTTGACGTCTTCATTTGTTTTCCAAAAAAGATGACGCAACAATATGAAAAACTGCTTCCATTTGTCATACAAAAATATGATTTGTTTTTCTGATGTGAAGCCAAGCAACACTTAAATTTTACTTTATGCAAATAAAAACTTTGTTTGATGTCTTTCATGCAACAAAACCTCAACTTCAATGTCTGTGCAGCAATGTGAAGCTTTGTTGGATTACTCCAGAAAGTATGGATGGCCTTGTATTAAAGTTGGGGCTTGGCCCATCTTAGAAGTGATCAAACTTCAGAGTTAAACTGGAAACAGATGTATATGAAAGATTTATTACCTGGTCAGGATTGGGAAAATGGGAAATTATGACTTGCATGATCACAAAAAATAAAAAAAATATTAATATAATTAATATTAATCGGAAAAATCTTGATGTTTATCTTGAAATAATTCATAACCAGATATCCTCCACGATCAAGTGATCAAATTCAAATTTGGAACCCCTGCCAAAGGCATTAGGCCTAAGACTTCTGAAGTGCTGAAGCGGCTTCTTTTTTCACCCGTTTTTATGAAATCAAATGAAACTTTAGGCCATACTTAAACAGAAATATAGATTTTATATTGTATATAGATTTGTGATTAATAACTAATTGATTTATCAGCTGCTTGTTGTAACTCTGCTCACAATAGAAAAATATTCACAAGTTGGTTAAAAACATAAAAACACGTGAACAGCTGTCACTCATTTGACTCCTTAAAACTAGAGATGGTTGCATTATCAGAATACTTTCTGACACATAAAAGGCTCACTGCTCTTTCTAATCTTTGCAAATTGAAGGAGTTAATATACTCAAAACTGACTCAAAGATCCCTCAGAGTTGTAGTGCAGGCAGAGGTTACTCAGACATTTAAGTCTATAAAATAGTTCAAACAGAGACAATATTATTTAAGCATAAATATTTGAAAGGGTTTTTATTCCTTTATATAAAAAAAATATATATCTCCACCATAAATTGACACATAAAAAAGTAAATAAACGGCAGCAGTGTCCTACACTAGATTTTGATGGAGGACTGTTGAGACATCATCTGCCACCAACACCAAATGCATACTGTATGTCCTAGCTTGCTGCCCTATAGTTATGGACCAACCTTGATCTTAGTTGATTACTGAGTTTCCTTTTGCTCTTGGTTAGTTTTTACACTTTCTTATACAGCTTTTTTTTTTTTTTTTTTTTTAAGTTTTTTTAAATTGCACTGATGCAAATAAATGAGACCAGATAGCAATCATTCCTGCCTTGAAGTTTGCTTCTTCCACCAGTAAGCCAATCCTTAATATATATTTTTATTGAACCATCTTTAAAGTTGATTTCTTGTTGTAAAAAATATGAAAAACTGCTTCCACTTGGCATACAAAAATATGATTTGTTTGTTTGGTGTGAAGCCAAGTAACACCTACATTTGACTTAAGCACATGAAAAATATGTTTAGAGCCTCTGTGCAACAAAACCCGAGTTTCAATGTGTGAACCCTTGTGTGTGCGCATGTGTGTGTTTGACTGCTTGTGTATTTTTGCTTTGTTTGTTAGTAGAAAAAAAATGTATCACAAATGAATATCAAACTCAAATAAGAAAAACTGGAACAAATCTTGATGTTCAGCTTGAAATAGTCCAGAACCAGATACCCTGAAGTGACCAAACTCATCCATTAAGTCTAAGACTGCCTAATTGGGTTCTTGATTGGCTTCTTACAACTCATTTTACAAACTCAGATGATGTTTTTAGCCATATTAATGCAGAAATTGTCAAGGCAGGTGAGTTAGCGAACCCAGATGCGGACCTCTCACTTAGGTTGAACAGTGCCTTTATTTACAATGAAGAAAAACCAGTCAACAGTTATCCACAGTGCAAATCCTTTTAGTGATCCTCTCCCCTTTTTACCCCGTGATGCGTGGTAGTGCGTCAGTGTCCACAAACTCCCGAAACTCCGTGAAGTCTCTCCTTCCGTCTCTCCGTCTCGTTCCTCCTGCTGGGAACAGGCAAAAATAAACACGATTAGCTTCCCTCCGCTAGCTAGCACTCTCCTAACACTCTACGCTTGAGTCACTACCAGGCTTGGTGCAATACTCCAGCGCTGTCTGTCGCTCAGCCACAACATTAAATAGTCCTGCCAACGATGGTGGATGATTGGCAGCAGCTGGCGAGGAATCGGTCGCAGGTGAGGCAGCTCAGAGCGGCAGCGCTTCCGGGTCGGAGGTCTCTCGTTGCCACGCGACCTCGTAACAATCGCAGCGGAGCCGGAGAAAAACAGAGCGAGAGAGAGGAGAACACACACACACACACACACAGGCAGGTCGACCGGTCGGGGCACCGTCCGACTCTGACAGAAATGTAGATTTGAAAAATGTTTACAAACACAGAAGCAACATATGTAATATGAAATAAAATTAGCCTGTTGAATTTCTGATAATTATGTATTGATAATTGTATTTATGAACTCCAGTCAAGAGGACAATATAAACATGAATTGACCTAAATTAAAATACATATGAGCAGCACCTGTGATTTCTTCGATGGGTCATGAATACCACAGGTTCAGTGAATTAAGGGCCGCCCCAATGCAAATGTTTTCTGAGAAATTCAAAAGGCTCACAGCTTTAACAAGCATCATCACACCTCTTTTTTTCAGCAAAATTCTGTAAAACAAGTTAAGAATGGATCTGCTCTTCATGTACATCCTGTTTCTGCTGAGTTTATCTGTAACTTTTACCAAGTAATTTTACACTGAACAGCCAAAAAATTGGCAGCTTGCTACTGTCGGCAGCATTACACAGACCTGGCTCCTGTCAGTAATGAACATGATAATCTCAAACTTGAGCAGCTCTCTGGTAGTATCAATAGATGTATCTGGATAGGACTGAAGAGAAATTCCTCAGATAGAGAAAAATGGCTTTGGTCAGGAGGTGGAGTGGCTACCATGTTTTTCTGGGCACCAGGTGAACCTAACAACTGTCACAGTTTTGAAGACAGTGGCTGTGTGTGGATAAACAGGTGGAATGATGCAAACCCACAGAATATCAACACATTCTTCTGCTACCGTGCAATAGTGGTGGAGGAGGAACAGACTTGGGAGGAAGCTCTGGAGTACTGCAGGGAGCACCATGATGACCTGGCAAGTGTGGCGTCTGAGACTGAAATGCTGCTGATCCAGAGAGAACTGAAGAAACATAACACCACTGAACTCAGCTGGGTTGGCTTGCGTTTCTTGCCTGGGGACTGGCTGTGGATAGATGGGCTATGAGGCCTGGTGTGAGGTGAGGGGAACCAACATGTCCACACCCAAAGATGAAGTGTGCAGCCATACAAGTCACAGAAGGGACTGCGTGTTTGGGAGGCTCGTGATTGTGAAGAGAGATTACATTCTGATTGCTACTGAGCCAATTTACTTTATAAAATTCATTTGAATTATTTATTAAGGTTGGTATAGATGGTATTTGTTCATTGTCACCTTTGATATTATTGATATTTTGCTCTTTGATGTGCAATTGTTTGGTTTCTTTATTGACAAAATTCCTTGAATCTTGGAAGCACTGGGTTTCACCACTTCATATGTGTGTTTAATAGGGGTGCAACAATACTCGTATTGATATTGAACCGTTCGATACAGTGCTTTCGGTTCGGTACGCATATGTATCGAACAATACAAAATTTTTAATTTATTTTATCAACTTTTCTTCTGACGATGCTGTCTGTGTTGAGAGCTCAGTGGATCTGCGTTCGACTACTCCGCCTAGGCTGCACTGTCGAGCGCAGATCCACTGAGCGCGGTGCAAGCTAGCGAGACAGAAGTTAAGCTGTTGCAACATGGCAAATTGAACCTCCCCCACCCTAATTCAGATCTGGCGTTTGGAACTATTTTGGTCTTCATGTGAAGTATGACCCTGAAGGTAAGTGCGTCATGGACAAAAGTAAAACAGTATGTCTGATGTGCCACGCAATGCTCAGTTACATTGGTGGGAACTTGTGCTTTGCGCAGTTTGCTCGTTAACGTGTTGACGCTGTCCAGCCCCACGCACGGGGCGATCCGCAGTAGCTCGTTAACGGAGATTTGCCGTGTTGTGGCGTTAACGTCATTTCAACGAGATTAACGCTGACAGCACTAGTGGGAACACAACGAATATGACTGCACATTTACTCCGACATCATCCTAGTGCAAAGACAAGTGGAAGCAGACAAAAACAACAAGCACGCATGCTACAGATTTTACCCGAGTCATTTAGACAGCCGTTAGCACATGATTCTCCTTATGGGGACCTGATATGTTTAATATGCTGCTGAGAGTATACCCCAGAAGAAGCGTATAGTATAGCTTTTATTTTGGAAAGAGCCATTTCTCTGTAATAAACTCTCTTTTTCCAAAGATGAGTGATTTCTCGATCAGATAGATTTATTTTTTTATTACTTTGTTGTTTCAGCAACATTAAATTTTTTTATTTCAGCAACATTAAATTTAAAAACTGTACTTTTGAGTTAAAATATATATTTGTAATTTTAATAAATGACAAAAAGGCATGAACATTTTTTTGTATCGAAAAAATATCGAACCGTGACACCAAAGTACCGAACCGAACCGTGAATTTTGTGTATCGTTGCACCCCTAGTGTTTAAGTGTGTAACCTGAAGTTAGTAAATTAAACTCCAGATTTTTTGTTGTTCACAGTGATGTTTCTCACATTTTGAGACTACTCTCATATTTGCATGCAGAGTGAATCCACACATATTGCAGTGTGCAGAACTGTCTGGCATTCTACTGACTTTTTGCATGGATTATTGATGAGGTTTGACGACAGAGATATACTCTATATCTATGAGGAACATCCTTGTTTGTGTTGACAAAAAGATGTACAAATACAGCCAGGAACTCTAGATATTAAAATATCATCGCCACCTTTAGATTTTGATAAAATGTGGCATGTTATCAAATGTGACAATTTGACAAGAATTGGCTTAGCAGAAGTGGCAAAAGTCCTGTTTTATTTTTTATTTTTTAATTTTTTTATGTATTTTTTTTAAAGACGTACAGGAACATATGTTAAAAAATACTCTGGCAAAAGTTGAAGGATGATTCAACTTTTTTACTCAAGTAAAAGTGAAAAAAAAAATACAGGCTTTGAAATGTACAAAGGTAACTGAACCTTGTGCTATATTAATATAATAATAAAATTCTATTAGTAGAATAGAATATAAAAAATTTTCTAATTAATATTCTAATTCTAACAAATTAACTTAGTTTGAATCGTTTATGTGGGACACAAGCAGTGAAAGAGAATTAAAAAACAAAATTGTGTTGCTTACATTGTAGTGGGTGACTTTGTGTCATGGTCAGTGTTGCCACAGTTACTTTGAAAAAGTAATATATTACGGACTACTGATTACTCCTTCCAAAAGTAACTTAGTTACTTTACTGATTACTTTATTTTTAAAGTAACTAAGTTAGATTACTAGTTACTTTATTAGTTACTTTCAGAAGCTGCCAATAACACTCCCCACTGCCTGAATATAAAAACATCAACCGGTTTTGCCAATACTCACTTTATTTGAAGTGTATTTTAACAGTAGTGTCAACAATATATCTTCTGACATTTGAAGTTGAACTTAAAACTTTTTTCCTGACAGAAATACTTGTTTGTATGAAAATAAAGACAATCTTGTTACTTCACTTAACATAAATACTTTTTATAAAAAAAAATAAGTCGACTTCATTTCACATAAATGCTTTTTATAAAAAACAAAACAAAGAAAGTCTGACTTTATTTAACATAAATACTTTTTTATAAAAAAAACAAACAAACAAAGAGTCTTTCTTGACTTCCCTTAAGATACTTTTTATATCATCCACATGTAAGCACTATTGTCCGCTTTTGTAACTTTGGACTAATCTTATGAAAAACAAGAGACTGCAGATCCAACTTAAATAAATCGTCTTACTTCCTTGCAAGTAATTGATTTAAGTTAATTAACTTGAAAACTTTAATACGTTTATTAACTGACTTTGATAAACTTAATTCAATTACTTGTAAATAGTTATTTAAATTGGATTCCCCATTCTCTTTTTTTCAGTATATGTTGTCATCGCATGTTATGGGGGAAACAGTATAGTGGAGCGAGTAAACCAGTGGTTGTACCTCATTAACAGAAGCTTCTCAAACCTTTTGTCAGAAAGTCGATTTCTTTTTGGCGTGAGCACCAAACCTCCCAGACTAAAAAGTCGCTCCACAGGAGCACTTGATGGGGTTGGAGTGTTATACTTTAAAAAAATTGTCTTTATGCTTGAAAACTTATGCAGAATCTGAAGGTCGTAGCCTGACATCAGGTAGTCCATGACTTCTTTTTCTGCAGAATAGGTCTCCTCCTCTGGCTCTGCCTCAAAAGTGAAAAAGTCCATCTCACCTTGGCTGCTAGATGTAGTAGCACTGGGCACACTGGCAGGGTTTTTTGCCAGAGGAGCAGTGGTGCAACACTCTGCTGTCAGAAGCTGTTTTACTCGCTCCCTCCTTCCTGCGTCTCTCAGCCATCGGAGTTTGAATTTTGGACAACTGGCAGCTGCGAGAAGGGCATCTTTGTCGTCCAGCACACCGGCGAAACGAGTCTGAATAGCCTAAAAAAACATAATTGATATTTTTATGCCTACAATTTATTATGTTATTGAATTACTTGCAAACCATGCCTAATATGAGATCAGTATTATGGATTTATTTTTGTTTTAGGTTACTTATAAACATTTTAATTGTTTTAATCTTATTTTGGAATGATAATTAATATTCTGTTCCATGTTTGTGAATTCTATGAAGCAAAAAAATTGACTAATTTCAAGATGGAGCGTACCTGTACAATGGCATCTGGAAGGCCTGCAGTCATCCTGGAGAGGTCATCTTTCACAGCCTGGGTCTTCTGCATCAGAACTTCAAGTGTTGGTAGTAAAGTTCCATATGGACAGTCGCCTTGTAAAATGTCCAGTGCTGCAGTCAGAGGTTTCATGGCCATGCAGTACTCATGCAGGAACTGGTATTCTTGATCTTTGAAGCACTTCAGTCCTAGCTTTGTGCACAGAGTATTCAGCTCACCCATGGGGATTTCTGCAATTCTCTTTACAGCATCAAAAAAGGAATTCCACCTTGTGGATGTTGGTATTAGGAGCTTTCTTTTGCTGATTTCTTCCACGGTTTCTGATGCAAGTGTAGATCTACTCGATTTGGTCCAAAGAGCTGTGCATTTTGCTGTGCTGCTCCTATACACAGACCTGCTCTCTGCATTGGTTGTTAAATGTTTCTCCACATCACGTGTGCAAATTATGTTGATGGTGTGTGAAGCACACCTGCGGTGAGGGGGAAGAGACAGCTGACCATCACTTTCATTCTCAGCCGAGAGGATTTCTGACAGATCAGAAAAAGTGACATCATCGTCTTTGGGGGTGGACTCTTCCTCCTCCGTCTCATCATCGGACTCCGTGACAGGATGATAAACTTGAAACGCCTTAACAAAGTTGGATCCATTATCAGTAACTGTTGCAACTACTTTGTTGAGTAATCCATAAGAGGAGTGAATGTTTTCGATTTCTGTACCAATGACATCATACGTGTGTCTACCACGAATTCGCCTACATGCTAATGCGACCTTGTGGCGCTCTAATGTGGTTCTACTGATCCAGTGGAGCGTTACTCCCATATAGCTTCTGTTGTTAGCAGTCCAAATATCCGCGGTAGTTGAAACAAAGTCAATCTCATTCAGTGCAGCCTTCAAATTTCTCTCCATTTCTGTAAACTCCTTCTCCAAGTAAGAAGTAAAAGTCGTTCAGTGAGGCAGCTCGGCATTAACAGAAGTAGGGATCTTTTTTATTATGGCACGAAACGAGGGCGAGTCAACAGTGTTTATAGGTAGCATTTCTTCTACAATATACTGCGCGACCAACTTCTTCAATTCTTCATCACTTACTGGTTTTACACCAAAGTCCAACTTTTGTTGTTTGGGGGGTGTAGGACCCTCTGCGGAAGTCACGGCTCTCTGCTTCGGACCACTTGGTGAGACTCTCTCTGTGAGTTTGACTGTGCCGTGCTGCGACTCCAAATGTTTCTTTAAGTTTGACGTAGTGTTTTTGAAGGTAGATAACACTTTTTCGCCAACACAGAGTGTACAACGAACCTTAATATTGAAATCTTTAGTTGACAGAAACTCAAAATAGTGACCATATTTCCAGCTAAAGAACGAACATCTCTCTCCCTCCATTGTTGTTTACACTTTTTTACGTCGCTGGCTGCTTGTGAGCGGGAAACGTGACCTGTCGCTTATATGACGTTTCACGACACGTATGCGTTTGTCATCCGCTGAGACAAAAAGAAGAAACCAGATCTTTTTGCTTAAAAAAATGGTAACGCACAGTGGTTTGGACAAGTAACTTTAATCTGACTACTGCTATGGTAATAGTAACGCGTTAGATTAGTCGTTGCTGAAAAAGTGGTCATATTCACAGTAACGCGTTACTAAGCAACGCGTTACCGGCATCACTGGTCATGGTCCGTGGCCCTGTGTCTGAGGAGTGTGTGGGATGCCCCGGTGGCCACACCCCCGGGCTGGGTCATCACCATCACACCTGCATCCCATGGATACCTGGAGCACTATTTAACCCTGCGCTGATGGATGCTCCAAGCCAGTCCATTAGTCACCCCTCCGTGGTAACTAGGCTCCCCGCAAAAAGCTTTGTATATATGTGTTACATGAACTACGTTAATTCTGCCTTCGTGTGCCTAGGTTACGATCCGGCGTCTGTGTCTGCCACCTGCCTGTCCTCCAGCCTGCTCGGATCACTAAGTGTATCATCTGACCTCATCCCTGCCTCCTCGGATTCGCTTCCCACGGACACACTTTCCCCCTTCCGAGTCCCACCGTCCCACTCTGATCGTAAGCCACTTACTAAAGCCCTGTTCTGTTGTGTCTCTCTATCTCCTGGCTCACTAGTAATTTTCTCCCCTTTCTGTTGCAGCCTCCCACGGTCCCGATTACGGCTTCCCTGTGTCGTTTGTCTTCTCGGTTTTCTTCAGTTCCACGTTTTCGCTTCCTTGGTTGTGCCGGGTCACCCTTTGTTAAAACAATAAAGACTGTTCTTGCTCGCATTAGGTGCATTGAGTCTGCTCTTGGATCCCGGTTGTGTGCATGCACTGCGGTTCATGATACTTTGCCTCCACACCTAAACAGTAGAATGAGAATAGTAAGGGGTTACAGTGGAATTCAGCTGGTCATAAAACACTAAGATCTGTATCGTGTCTCAGCACAGGGAAAATAATCACAACTGACAAAAATTTATAATGTGAGCTTCAGCAGGTTCTCTTAGTGAACATGATGTGATCAGCTGACCTGTTTCTCCTTGTGGATTTACACAACTCAGTTCAACAAGATGTACGCAGTTTCACAAGCTATCATTCCTGATTTACATCCCCTACACTGAAACTATGCTGTGTATACTGCCTTTATATAGAAAGTATATAGTTGGTATAAAGTTGTAATTCAGTAAATTAATCTAAGCATCATCAGCTTAAATGCAAACTCATCTCTGCTACACTTCTGATGTAACCTTACTCTGGCCATGAGCACCAGAGTTTCTTTTCTCTCCTTTTGAAATGCAGCAGCTGGACCTCTAGCTAGCAACACACTGTGCAACAAACTGCACACAAACAGTTTGTGTGTTTGCTGATGTCTGTTGAGCTGATAGAAAAGTTGCATTTGAAATTACCTGCCACAACATGTTCCTCCTTTTATGCTTGCTCCTGTTCAGTAGGGCTAGCTAGGTGCTGAAGTTCTGCAGCCACAACTCAGGGACACCTTCAGTTGTTTTGGTGTTGTAGCAAAACAATAAAAAAAAACAAAAAACACTGTCCCACTTTAAACACCTGACTTTGGCACATTTCATCTCTTTTTATGCAACATCTTCTGGTGATTAATAGAAGATATCTGCCTTTCATGTTTTACTCTTTTGGCTCAAATTGATTTGAAGTTTGAAGGCTCGCCGTGTCTCTATTTCCTGCGGAAGCTGAGGAAAGCCCGTCTCCCACCATCCATTCTCACCGCTTTCTACAGAGTTGCTATCAAGAGCATCCTGAGCAGCTGCATCACTGTTGGTATCGGATTGCAATACCATACAGTGGATAGTGCGAACAGCCGAGAAGATCACTGGAGCCTCTCTTCCCTCCATCACAGACACTTATCGCACCCACTGCATCTGCAAAGCCACCAGCGTTGTGGAGGCCCCCACGCACCCCTCACACATATACTCTTCACCCTGCTGCCTTCTGGCAGGAAGTATCGGAGTATTCGGGCCCTCACTCCCAGACTGCAAAACAATTTCTTCCCCCAAGCCATCAGACTCCTGAACATTCAGTGACTGGACTGACACACACAAACACACACACACACCTTCATGCACGTTACTGCCTCAAGCACTTAACTGCACAATCTCATACACACACACACACACACGCACACCTTCATAAACCAAGTTACTTTTTGCACAATTCTCAGTCTTTTCCACATTTCTATTGCACTGTTGTGTCTGCACTGTCTTGTATCTGTATCATTCTGTTCTGTCTGGTGTTGCACTGTCTTTGTTTTGGTTTTTTGCACTTTTTGCACATTGGACTTAATATAGTCCTGTGTTTATTGTCTATGTTGTATGTAGCATCATGGTCTTGGTGGAACGTCGTCTCGTTTCACTGTTTACTGTACCACTGCACATGGTTGGAATGACAATAAAGCCTCTTGACTTGACTTGTTATAGTTCATGGTTCCCGGATTCTATTCTTTTTTTTTTTTTTTTTTTTTTTCCCCTGTCCTGTTTGGATCTTTAGCCATCAGAATTGTTGTCTTAAGGCCAAGAGAGATGCCAAGCGGATTTACTTTACCAAGTGGATCATCATGGCCTTGCCATATTGGTCCATTTGATTGACCTTTATTATAATTATGTATTTATTTTATTTTCGGTTGTTACAGTCGGGACAGACATGACTGGGGGATAGGACAGGGAGAAAGAATGAAAGAAAGAGGGGGAGAAAAAAATAGAGGGGAGAAGAGATGGTGAGAAAGGGGAGAAGAAAGAAAGAGAAAACAAACAAAACACCTGGATCACCTGTATGGAGAAAAAAAAACAGAATAGAAAACAAACAAACAAAAAACAGCAACATAATAAATACAGCACCATCACAATAAACTAGCTAGCAGTAGATAACAGTAGATACTAAATATTAAATGTTATTGTGCAGCATGCAAGATAGACAGCGCACAATGTGCTTTGAGGTAGCAGCCAAGAAAGGTGTAGTTTGTGTCTGTGAACACCCGTGTGTACACCTGTGTGGATAAGCATGCTTGTATTCCAAAGGTTTCTCCATGTAACGATCTGCTAGGGAGTGTGGGGAGCCATAGCCCCGTCCCCCAGGGCATGAAGCAGGTATGGAGGAGACCCAGGCCCCAGACATCTAGAGGCCCCAGAGTACGAGGACCCAAGGAGGACCACCAAAGGGGGGGGAACCGTGCCACCCTCCTGGGAAGAGCTGAGTAGAGCCCCAAACGAGAGGTCACCCAGCAGCCACAGAGCAGAGGCCAGAGGGGGTTGCAGTGGCATGCCCGCGGGCTCTGCCGGCAGCCAGCTGCGCCAGAGAGGACCGAGCTTCAGGCCCAGAGGCCAGAGGCCTGAGGACACCCCACCCCCCGGAAGGGGCCCAGCTGGGCCACAGGCGCCAGGCCCTGCCAATCAGCCACCAGGAGTGAGCCGGTACATACATGAGTGCCCAGCCCCAGTCGACAAGAACCACCAGCACACCAACGTCTGAGGGCATCAGCCACCGGCAGGGAGTGTGGTGAAGGGAGATAGGCCTCCGTACTTTGGAGGGCCTGAGATGTTCCCAGAGAGGTGGAGTCTGAGACCCAACCTGACATATAGACACAGACGAACAGGCGCACGCAGACTCAAACGTGTATTCCCACCCCCATATACACAACCAAATATTCGGCACTTACCCAACGTGTAGACAGACACAAATAGACACTGCACAGACAATCACACTCCCCAAACATACTCTATATCCCAGGTCCAGGTACCCCTGCCCCCAGAGGGGCAAGCCGCACCTAGACCCAGGAGGTGTAACCCTTCTCTCTGGGGTGGAGGCAAGCGGACCGCCTCCTTATCTGCAGTAGTAGGGAGGCCCCTCATCACAGACCCCAATCTGACGGCCAGCACCTCCTCCCAGCCCCCCAGCCCTGACGGCTAACAGAACCGGGGTGAGTGAAGACCCCAAACCTCCCTCTGCCTGCTCATATGTAGTGTTGCTGTGTGCTGTTCTAAAGTGCATTTAAAACACAGGAGGGCATGGTGCATCCTGCCAGAGAGCAGCACGGCTCCTCCCGAAAACCCTCAGTGTCTATATGCATTAAAATTGAGGGTAGGGCACCAGCGCCAGAGGTGGGTTGGAATACACCGACCATCCTCTGGATGCTGTAAAACGTGCCCACCCCCAAGGCCCTATATGTATGTGTTATGTGAGAGTGTGAGTAATGTGGATGTCTAGGTTGCAGAATAAAATTGAGGCACAGGTGGCCAGAAGGGGACAGAGGGGGAGTGCCTCCCCTGCACCCTGGTGACATATCTGCACCCCAAGCCCTGCGTGTGTGGGTGGGTGTGGTAGAGCGGGAAGAGGGAGGTAGCTGAGGATGGGGAGGGAAGAAAGGGAGGGGCAAGCGGACCCTCCCTGAGGCCAGCTCCCCCGCTGACCCCAGTAGGCACTCCCAACTCTGGAACCCACCAGGGCAAGGGGGCCCAGGCCCATCCGGACCGGGGCCCACAGCAGCAGCACCGCCCAGCCCTACAGAGTCCGGGGCAGCCCACCCGACTCCACCGCAGAGAAAACTGCACCCACCCCATCATCCAATCATCTCCCAAACTACACAAGACAATAGACACCCAGGTTGAGTTCATTCTCTACCTCTCCTATGAGCCCGTTCTCACTCCCGAGGCGTAACATCCCGACGTTTTGTCACGTCCTGCGGCGTTCCTGAGGAACGCGAAAGGTGACCTTCCACGTTGTTATGGTACGCGGCGGTTTCCAGCCCTGTACTGCAGCCCTAAACTTAACCTTATCACTAAGCCTAACCATAACCTTATGCCTAACCTTAACCATAACCTTATGCCTAACCATAACCTTATTCCTAACCTTAACCATAACCGTATCCCTACGCCTAAACCTAACCTTATCCCTAAACCTAACCATAACCTTATGCCTAAACCTAACCATAACCGTATACCTAAGCCTAAACCTAACCTTATCACTAAACCTAACCATAACCTTATTCCTAACCTTAACCAGCAGTTTAATGAGGTGAAATAGTGTTTTCTAAAGCGATTTTAAGGGAAAAAGCGAAGATGTGTAGATTGAGTCCAAACGGTTCTCATGTGTCCGCAGTTTTCCGATGTCGTGACGTAGGAACGCCTTGGGTGCCCGAAAACGTAATATGTTGACGATTTGTCACCTAGCGTAAAATGTTACGATTTGGGAGTGAGAACGGGTTGCTCCTATATCTCTCCCCCACCTGCAAAGTGAGCTCCTGTAGAGAGGAGACCACCTGCAAAGATATAACAGCCTCCCCACCAGTTAGAGAGCCCCCTAGTTGGGCTGATGCACCAGAGGTCCCCTGCACTGGGGCTGAGCCCCCCTGCACCCACCCGCCCATAGCCCCGGCGACACAACAGCCAGGACCCAAGCCCCCAAGGCCCCGCCAGCAGACTTGTGCTATATTAATAGACTGGGGGCGGAGCACCCCCAGACCCCTAAGCCTCCACGCCCGTCCCGGACCCACCCAGGGGCAACCAGGCCACCAGGCCAGTAACCAACGTCCGCCAGTACAGACCCTCCCCTATCTCCGCTGTACGCAGCCACAAGGAAAACACCATCTAGGAGCCATCAGAGCCCCTAACCAGGTCATGGCCACATCCCCCGGGTTAGGCCCTCCAGGGAAAACGTCCCTAGGGACTCCCCAGATGCCCTAAGGCCGTCACTACCCCCATATCAACCATAATAGCGAAGGCAGGACCAAACCATGACCCCCCCACCCCCACTAGGTGATGAAGCCGATCAAAGAAGCCCAAAGGGATTGATCAAATGTGGTGGCAGAGGCTGTATCAAGACTAATGTGATCTATTAGATGGTTTTTATATTGATTAGAATTAAGATTATTTTTATTTTTCCAGTTAAGGAGGACCGTTTTCTTGGCAATGCATAGGGCTGTAAAAACAATGTGGGCTGTGTTTATTTCTGCAGTTACCTCATCCAAGTTGCTCAGCAAGCATACTAAAGGGGAGGCTGGAATGTTACATTTCAGACACTTTGATAAGTCTTCACATATCTCACGCCAAAACTTCTGAACTGGTGGACAGAACCAAAGAGCGTGGATGTAATTGTCCGGTGTATTTGCTAGACAGTGTGAGCAGTTGTTGGAAGACGTATAGCCCATCTTGAACATCCTATGACCAGTATAGTGCACTCTATGTAATATTTTGTATTGTATTAATTGCAAACTGGGATTTCTGATCCATTGAAAGGTTTTTAAGCATATCTGAGACCAAAGGTTTTGGTCTAAGCTGATTGATAAATCTGCTTCCCATTTTGCAATAGGAAGGGATATTGATTCATCTATTTTAGAAAGCGTTCTGTATATTTTAGACAATAATTTGGGGGGTTTTAGATTAAAAAAATGTACCACACTTGGTGGTGTTTGTAATTCAGCTTCACTGGGATTAAATTTCTTTTTTACTATGGATTTAATTTGTTGATATTCCAAAAATCGTTTCTTGTTGATCCCATATTGTGTAACTAGTCTGTCAAACGAAATAAAGTCTGTTCCTTCCAATATATGTTCCAAGTATTTAATTCCTTTGCAACTCCAATCTGGAAAGTTTATCATATTATTGTTTTGTAATATGTCCGGATTGTTCCAGATAGGTGTACGTTTGCATGGGATTAATGAGGACTCTGTCATTTTTAGAAACTCCCACCATGCTGTCAGAGAAGAGCTGATGTTGATGCTTTTAAAGCATTCATGTCGTTTGATGTTTGAACTGATAAATGATAGGTCTGAAATTTCTAGATTATTACATAGTGCCTGTTCTACATCTATCCAAGGTTCATCTAAGAAGGTGTGTTTAAACCATCTAGAGATGAACTGAAGCCTGTTGGCTAAAAAATAGTAATTAAAGTTAGGCAGATCTAATCCTCCTTTATCTTTGGTCCTTTGTAATGTTTTTAAGCTGATACGTGGGGGTTTATCTTTCCAAAGGAATTTAGAAATATATGAGTCTAGAGATCTGAACCAATCTTGTGATGGCTTATTTGGGATCATTGAAAACAAATAGTTTATTTTTGGCAAGACCATCATTTTTATAGCGGCGACCCTTCCCATGAGTGATATGGGTAAAGATTTCCATCTAGCCAGATCGCTTTCTACTGTCTTTAAAAGCGGGATGTGATTTAATTTAGTTAATTCTGAAAGCTTAGGAGAGACATTAATACCTAAATATTTTATATTTCCAGATTGCAGTGGTGTAGGAGAAGAATTATGGAAGGAGCAATTAATCGGAAGAACTGTAGATTTTGTCCAGTTAATTGAATAATCTGAGACTCTTGAGAAAGAATTTATCAATGCAGCCACCCCAGAGATATTGGTTTGTGAGTTTTGGAGAAAAAGTAACACATCATCCGCATAAAGGCTGATTTTATGTTCTACATTCTTACATTTTATGCCCTTAATTACTGAATTCTGTCTAATTGCTGCTGCTAGTGGGTCAATAAAAATTGCAAACAGTGAAGGGGAGAGTGGGCATCCCTGCCTGGTGCCCCTCAGGAGACAGAAGCTGGAGGATGTTTGGTCATTTGTTCTGACACATGCTGTTGGGGAATTATATAATATTTTTAACCAGTTTATGAAAGAGGTTCCAAAACCAAATTTGTGTAAAGATTCTATTCAGTTTGATTCGATTTTGATTCAGACAGTCAGAAAGATTACACATCTGATTTGTTTTTCCAGTATGAAGTGAAAGAAGAACTATAATTTCCCGAAGCAAGTTAAAAAAAAATCGATAAGGGTCTCTTAATGCATCTTTCTAAAGGGACTTTCATAGCAGCCCTAAGGGAATACCTTGTAACAAAATTACAATTTTACGTGCTAACAATAATGGATAAGATTTTTAGACAACCAACCTGCAATTAGCTGACCTGCTAAAATTACCACAACTTTTACTTCCTCAAAGAAAAGCATTACTTGATACTATTACCTAATAAAGGGGGAAAAAACTAACACGGGTTTGCATTTTGAATTGCTCAGCTTTCCTATTTTAGAATCGGTTCTTATGATCCAAAGGGAGGAGTTGCATGTGCATGGATACTGTGTACAAATGTAGTACATAAATAAATCACTACAATTTTTATGAAAATATGCAAATACTTTCTGACAGACAAAAAGACTTACAGATCCATCATACACCGACACACCTCTTTAGATCTTTATTGCTCTACATGCAAAACCACAATGGCTCGAATCTTCAGGTGCATCCTGCTTCTGCTAAGCTATTCTAAAACTTTTTGCAAGTATGTTCATATTGATGAGAAGATGCTTTGTCTTGAAGCTCAGAGTTACTGTCGGAAGAACTAGACCTGGCCCCTGTCAAACATGAACATGACCTCAGCAAACTTCGGGAGCTCAGCAATGTCAGTGTCAAAATCTGGATAGGACTGGAAAGGAGCTCCACTGACAAATGATTTTGGTCAGGAGGAGGGGAGGTATCCAAGTTTTTCTGGGCATTAGATCAACCCGAAAATAGAACAAATGAAAATTACAGCTGTACTCGTAAAGAGAAATGGCATGACGTTAAAAGAACACCCATTTCTATCTTCTTCTGCAATAGTGGTAAGTGTGGAAGTGTTAAGTGAAAGCAGGACTTGGGAGGAAGCTCTGGAGTACTGCAGGGCGCACCACGATGATCTGGCCAGCGTGGCATCAGAGACCGAGATGCTGCTGATCCAGAGAGAGGTGCCGAAACATAACACAACTGAACACGTCTGGATTGGTTTGCGCTTCTTGTCCAGAGACTGGTTGTGGGTGGACAGACAGGTGATGGACTACGAGGCCTGGGGTGAAGGGGGAAAACCATTGTGTCCGCACGCCAAGATGAAGTGTGTAGGAAGAAGTCTAAGTCTAAATGTTTTGGGGAACTCATGATTGTGAAAAGAGACCCAGTTTTATTTGCTACTGAACTAGTTTACTTTGCAAAATTAATTTGAATAGCCTTCATTTATTGCAGTTAGTGGAGTTTGGTTATTTATCTCACTTGTTTCATTTCTATCTGGTCAAATGATTGTGTAAGCTTTCTTTTTATTTTGAAATCATTTATTTCATATTTTTGTTTTAATGCTTTAATGGTATAAAACTAAAATGTTGATGAAATGAAAAAACAAATAAAACAAAACTTGTTCTTTCTCCCGCAGCAGTAACAAAGTTAATTCATAGTTATTTGAGCAAATGTGCCTGTTGAAATGTTGGCTGTGCAGAAGACGTGTATAAAATTTTGTTAGCTCTGCAAGTATTGGGACCATGTTCAGCACATTTCTTTATTTGAATTTTACTCACTGGTGTTTTTTTTCTTAATTTCTGTCTCATCAGGTTAAAAAACATAAAGCTAAAGTAATAAACTAGTTAAGAATGAACTTCTAAAAATGAAATTCTCTTTTTTCTTTTGCTATAGAGGGAAACCTTGTGTCAAGGTAACAGGGATGAGACCGCTGGCAAACCTTTTGCCTTGTCATCCTCAAATATGTTTTGCTACCTGTTTATAAGACCCAAGAAGAAGCAAACATAAGGAAATGCCAAAGAAAGATACAGTTTTAAGCCACCTCTCCATTTATATTTTACAAGGAAATGGTAAATAGGTGCAGTCATTTCTTGTATCAAGCAAACACACAGTTTATACAATTTTCATGAGCTTGGAAGTCAATATTTGGTGTGACCACCTTTATTCTTCAGCACAGTCTAAACTCACTTAGGCAGCTTTCTCATCATTTCTTTAAGTGGTCTACAGGAATAGTTCTCCAGGCTTCTTGAAGGACATTCAAAGCTCTTCTTTGGATGTTTCTGCCTGTTGTTCTGTTCTCTGTCAACATGATCCCACACTGCTTCAATGATGTTGAGGTCTGGGCTCTGGGGAGGCCGATCCATGACTGATAGTGATAGATTGACTCTGTCTTCTCTGGCTGTGTCTGTTGTTTTTGTCCTCTGCAACAGGACAAACTCTCTCTCTCTCTCTCTCTCTCACACACACACACACACACACACACACACACACACACACACACACACACACACAATGCTGCTACTCATGTCTCACAACTTCAAAAGAAGCAAATGAAACAACCAATTATTCAGAAAAGCATTTACTCTGGTGATAATTTTCTATGCAACTAGTATTCTTTTTGCAAACAGAGTCTGCTGGCCATAAGAAGGAAGGCAGCTTTTGGACACTTTTACACTGCCTTCACTTTATAGGCCTTGAGGCTATGCCCATCTTTTACAGTCAGTGGTGTTTTTGAAGAAACAGCAATATGAGAAAGCCATACCTAGCATGAGCTCAACAAACCACTAACATATTAATAGCATGTTAATATGTTAGTGGTTTGTTGTGCAGAATTTAACTATATAATGCGACTTACTTTTCATATTCTGCTGTTGTGATCTTTTGCATGTAATCTGCAAAATATCACAATAGTAGAATGCAGATGCAAATTAGCTTTAAGCTCTGGTACAATGCATCAAATGGCAACATTTATGTTAATACTGTACATAAAATACAAATGCAAAGCACTACATTTTTCCACTTGTCCCAGCTTATCATCTTATATGATAGCACTCTCTGTCAGAGCAGTCGTTCAACACAGCAAAAGGGAGTAAGTGCCACTATATGGTGCCATTCAGCAATGCAAGTGAACGGCATAAACTGCACTTAATTAGGTCGATACCAGAGTGTAGGTTCAAATCAGCTGATACTTTTACTTTTTTTACTAGATTTTTTTAAAGATGCAAATAACCAAATTAGTACAATAGGCATCAATAACTAAATAAATAAAAACAAATTAAAAACTTTTAACAACAAATCCAGCTCACGGTAGACTGGACAATCAACCAGGCAATTGTAATTGCTGACAATAATCAACAATGGACAATGTTTAATAGGAGTTCAGTGAGTTGAGAAAATCTTACTGTAAAAGCAGACAACAAATAGCACAAAGTGAACATGAATTTGTAAGAAGATTAAATAAACATTCCAGTTTCAAAAACATTTAATTTTCTGGCAGTTACTTCATGGTAACTTCATGGTACTTCATGCTTTAAGGCGTTGTTTGTCTAATGTTGAATGTTGGATTTTACAAAACTTTCTTCATCTCAATGATTTCATGTGTTAAGTCCACCACACCTTACCAGTAACTTAGAATGAAACCTTACAAATCTGTCTGGGTGTGATCTTTGACTCTAAGCTCTCTTTTGACTTACAGATTACCAAGGCTTGGCTCATGCTTTCTCCTACTAAGAAATAGTGTAAAAACCTTATTACACTACTCTTACACTCTCCCAGTCATACATCCAGAATTGATTTTAAACTTAGGAAAATCAGTATCTATCTCAAAGTAATTATTAAAGAATTGCTTCCTGTTTTTATAAGAAAATTTAGGTTGGTGTTTAATAATTTCTTTTCATTGTAGATCAATTATTTACAGTGTTGGGGAGTAACGGAATACATGTACCGCCGTTACGTATTTAAAATACAAAATATGAGTAACTGTATTCCGTTACAGTTACCGTTTAAAAAGGTGGTATATAGAATACAGTTACTTTGTTGAAATAAATGGATTACACGGCGGTATTTTCCTGTTTCATATTGTGGCGGGTCAGGACTGTTTGTGTTTTGTTTGACAGCTATGCTCTGTCGTTCCAGGCGGCAGCGTTACGGTTGCCATGGTTACAGGGTGACGCGCGCTCTCTCTGCGACTGTGTGTTTCCTGGGTGAGAGAGCGCCTTTTTGTTGTTGTTGTTGTGCTAAGCTAATAGGCAGAATGCTACAGGCATAGCCCTAAAGAATGTAGCCTGATGGGCAGTGTAGTCCGTGCTGCAGGGAGAATGGGCTGCCATACCCGTTATGTGTCTGTGAGCGCGAGGAGGGAGAAAAAGGAGAGTGGAAAAGTACGAGTTATCATCGAGCAGAAACGGGAGCTGGAAGCATGTAAATATAATAATAACCACTGCAGCCAAGAAGAGTGCCTGACGAGCCCAGTTGTAAGTAAGCTATTAAGACTCGACTGTACACCGTGTTCGTGTTTTCCTCCGAAACAATAAGTTCCGTTGGAGCAGCCTTTCAACGCCTCTCTCTGTCTCTCGCTAGCAAAGTTGACCCAGACAACAAAGTAAAGCTAGTTTTCGGCTACGAGCCCGACGTATTAGCCAGAGGTCCCTTTACTACGGTTCGGAGTCGCGGACCTTCAGTAATAGTAATAAATCACATTCATGTAGTTGTAAACAGCATGATAATATATTAAGTAATCCAAAGTATTCAGAATACGTTACTCTCATTGAGTAACGTAACGGAATACGTTACAAAATACGTTTTGGGGCATGTATTCTGTAATCTGTAGTGGAATACATTTTAAAAGTAACCTTCCCAACACTGATTATTTATAAAGGTTTACTATTATTGTTAGTGTTGCTACTACAGTAAACTAAATGTTCAATTATGATGCAAACATGCAGTAAACTTATAGCTCAAGGCATTTATAACAGGTACTTGTAGAGTACCTGTTATAAATGAATGGTAAATGGCCTGTATTTGTATAGCGCTTTTCTAGTTTGTATAGCGCTTTTCTAGTCCCTAAGGACCCCAAAGCGCTTTACACATTCAGTCATCCACCCATTCATACACACATTCACACACTGGTGATGGCAAGCTACATTGTAGCCACAGCCACCCTGGGGCGCACTGACAGAGGCGAGGCTGCCGGACACTGGCGCCACCGGGCCCTCTGACCACCACCAGTAGGCAACGGGTGAAGTGTCTTGCCCAAGGAAACAACGACCGAGACTGTCCAAGCTGGGGCTCGAACCGGCAATCTTCCGATTACAAGGCGAACTCCCAACTCTTGAGCCACAATAGAGGTATATGATTTTTTTAAACAACCAAAGGACCCAGAATTTGTTGCTCAAATGAATACTTTAATAATTTTTTTTTTTATCATGTTTTGGATGAACAGAACCATATACTCATAGACAACAGAAGTAATAACATTGTCAGTTCTCTGTCCTTTTCTTAACAGCAACAAACAAATAAGAGTTAACAATAGCTAAAGAAAACAATTTCTTTCCTCTACTGGCTGTCAAAGAAAAAGAACAACAACAACAATAACATAAAAAAAAACAAAATAAAAAAAAAAACAACTTATCACATTATCTAAGAGACATTGTCGATGTACAACAAAAACGGACCCCAGACCTGATCAAAAATATCTTCTCTCCCCTTAACTCTGTACGTAACCTGTTCATACAATGCCATCTTGGACATTTGTTCAGTCCATTCCCTGAAACCACAGGGGTAGGGGTGGGTTTTTATAATCGATTTATCGATTAAAATCGATTCTGGCTTGGATAACGTAAAATCGATTCATTAAAATCCTGAATCGATTTTTTAATATAAATTTATTTTGCCCGAAATGCCAGAATCGCTGGTGAATTCTCACAAAATTTCAACAACCACCAAACAGCTAAGACAGTAAATGAGAGCAGGAACACGGATTCTGCACAAAGACTTAAACACACAGCGCGACCCGCGGATCAGAATCAGTGAGATGTCGCCTTTCTCACGGTCGGGGCTGAAAGCCGACAGCTCACTGATTCTGATCTGTCGGCGGGTCCGCGCTTTGTGTTCACGCCCTTTTTGCGCTGGTTCTAAAGCTGTTAGTTTTATCTCTCTCCAAACAATATTGACCGAACCAGCGGCAAAAGAAGATCCAAACTACGCTTCACATAAACATCGTCATGAATTCACTCTGACTTTTACTGTTTTGCTTCCACCACACTTCATGCACAGCTCTCTCTCTCTCTCTCTTGCTCTCTCTCTCAAGTCTACCGTTGTTTACAGCGCTGTCGGCCGCTGTTTTTTTTTTCCCTTTTACATTCTTCAGAAAAGAAAACCTCATTTCTGCTGTTCAATACTGATCCAATTTAAACTTTTTAAAATTATGCAAAATGCAAAACGCTTAGCCGTGTCTCTAATAAAACCGCTGTAACGTCAGAGGTACGTTCATATGTTGATTAATGGTTTTCTTTCGTTTTTGATGTACTGCATAATATTTTTTTATAAAATCCCAGGCCAGGAAAATCACCTTCATGTTTTTCTGTGTTTTATCTTCAGCTACTTTGACACAGAGGCATCTGCTGTGACGCTCACACCTTTGATAAAGTCTTGTGTGTGTCATCTTCCTTTTTATTGATACAAAAATATGTAAATGTACTGATCTGAATTATAATATTTCTGACTGTCAAAATTTCCCAGATTCAAATCGAATTGAATCGAATCGAATTAAATCGAATCGTGGATCGAATCGATTCGGGACCTTGTAAATCGGAATTGAATCGATTCTAGAAATCAGTGACGATACCCAGCCCTACACAGGGGCTAGATGACTTCCAGTGCCTCAGTATTATCCTGCATCCTGTTACGAAAGCCAAACGCACCCATAGTCTCTGTCTTCTAGTGAGAATACTGCTGTCAGGTAACAGACCCAGGACACACAAAGCTGGAGACTTAGAAAGGTTAAGATTAAAAAGATCATTCACAACGTTAATAATCCCGTCCCACGAATAATCATTTTTCCGGCATGCATGCAACATATGAAATAGGGTCCCGGCTCCCTCCTGACATTTCCAGCAGGTGTCATTGTCAGCGAGCTTCAACCTGACTAGCTTACTGGGAGTCCAGTAATTTCTGTGAAGCAACTTGTATTGGATAAGCTGAGATTTTGCTTCACGTGAACAAGCATACCACGATGAAACCAGCTTCTTCCAACTATCCTCTGAAATCTGAATTCCCAGATCTTTCTCCCAGCACTGCCTCAGCCCCTCCAAATGGGCAGAGTGCGCCTCTCTGAAGATCCCATAGAATTTGGATGCTCTGATTCTATTGATACCAGGAGCTGCGAACACCTCCTGAATACAAGATGGAGGGTCTGGGTTATTGTTCAAAATGGCTCTAATACAATGTCTAACTTGAAAAAAATTCCAAATTTCCCTTTGATCAAGATTAAATTCTTGTCTGATTTCTGCAAATGATTTCATGCCAGTTTGCCCAAATAAATCCCCCACCTGGTTGATACCTGCCCTAACCCAAGCCTCCCACCTGAACGGTTTCTTACCAATTAATATTTTCTTATTATACCAGATAGAGGCTCTAGAGGTGAGATAGGGGCTAGTGTTGATAAATTGGTGAGTTCTAAACCGGGTCTCTTGTATAAAAGCCAACACTGGATCTTTATTCAAAATATTTTATTGAGTATTTTATAGATTTACAAAGAAAAAAAGAAGACGGAAAACACAAACTGTTTACAATGAATACAAAAACAGAACTTCTCATGTTGGAACATTGTTTTCCTCTCTTATATTAACCAAACAAGCAACAAGAAAAAGGAAAAAAACAAACAAACAAAAAACAGAAAAAAACAAAAAGAGAGAGAAAAAACCCCAAAACGGCCGGTACCCTTGTTCAAAGTCCAGAAAACCTCCTCCCAAAAATTTGCCAGTGCAGGGCAGGTCCAAAACATGTGGGTTAGATTGGCCTCATCAGACCCGCACCTGTTACAGCGAGGGTCTAAACTGGGATAAAGCTTAGCTAATTTGGATTTAGATAAGTGGGCCCTGTGGACTACTTTGAATTGTAACAGGGAATGATGGGCGCAGAGTGATGTAGAATTTATCAGAGAGAGGACTGAGTCCCAGACGTCATCTGACATAGATACACCCAACTCCTTCTCCCATGTGGACTTGAGACCCACAATGGGAGCTGGGGTTACACTGCGCAGTTTATTATAGATGCGAGACATTACAGCTTTGCCTGATAGTTGCAATCTGAAAAAGTGAGTTTTGGGAAGACTGTATTTTTCTGACAGCTGAGCAAATGATGATAGTTTATTGTGTATAAAGAGATCTTTAAAGTAAATAATACCTGCTCTAAACCAGACCTGGAACAAGTTGTCCAAAGTTGGGGGGAGGAATAGGTGGTTTGAAAGGATGGGGCTTTGAATTGAAAAATGATTAAGACTGAAATGTCTCCTGAACTGCGCCCACACCCTGAGGGAGTGCCGAATTATCGGATTAGATGTAAAGTTGTCAGTGGATAAAGGAAGAGAAGAACCCAGAAAGGAGGCAAGAGAAATACCCTGAGTTGAGTCTAATAGAGATTGACAGACCACGTGACTTTCGCGCATTGCATGCTGGGAACCCGTGGCAAAACAATCCAAGTACCGCATCAAACACAAGCATTTGCAGCACCGCAAAACGTTCATTCTCCCATTCCAATACCTTCTTGGTTTTTCTTTGCCCCCCAAAAAAGGAATGTACAAAACGAAGGCGAATAATGCCGGACCGTACAAAGACAGACTCGACGAAAAGGCAAAGAAAAGATACGAGGAAAAAATCAAAGGAGTGAAAGGGTCAGACCCTTACGAGCACACAGAGTGGACAAAAAACATTAACGTGCTGCCCAACTTTCACCACGCTCATATTTATAATTATACGGTTCTTGGAGTGAGTACATACACATACACAAGCCCAGGTACAGTTTACCGACGGATGGGTACAGGACCTTGAAATGCACCGTGTAGAACGAAAGACCATCGTACGAACAAAGGTAAGTTTACCTCACAAATCGTCTTCATAAATACACATTCGTTAACCGTTTATTAATAGGACCTTTGAGCTCAATGGTAATTAATTAGTAGTGGAAATAATTTCTGGTAGGCATTACAGAAATGTACCAGTGACAATAATATTGTATGCTGTAATCGTACTGGGCAATTAGTGATACAAAAAAACCTGTTTTATCCTGTGAATAAAAGTATACGTTTTTGTCAATGTACCATGGTAATAACAGAAGCGAAACGCAATATTCTGTCAGGACAATTCACTATTTATGCACAATAAACAAAGGAGCATAGCGCGACAATTTCTGTTCAGCGCCAGACTTGCTTGTAACCTATATCACCAATTATGTTATGAAAAATGACGTATTAACTACTACAAAACACTGACCTTTGTGGGAATGCTTGGAGCAGACTGGGAAGTTATATTTGGTCTTTGAATGGCTGCAATTCAGGCCATCCGTCACCTCTTTGTTACTTCGGAAACATGGCTCGAACAATTTCTCTTCAACGACGTAATCCGATAACAACCGATCTCTTTACCCGTCGGCTTCCCGTGGCTGTCATGCGACCGGCTATTGCAGTTAATAATACAACAGCTTCTTGCCATTTTTTGTGTTTCTTTTTATCGCTTTGTAACTGATTTCAATTGAAAACCTGGGTGCGCTAGTACCTCTTGCCACGGGTTCCCAGAATCCTTTGCGGTTTTACCCCTGAATGACGTCACATTTTCAATCTCTATTCCATTGCCAGCCAGCTGGTGGGACCCACACCCTCCCCAGACTGTAGCCAGTAGGTCAGGGACCAAATATTGGCAGCCCAATAGTAAAAGTGGAAGTTGGGGAGTGCCAGACCCCCTTCAATCTTAGGTTTCTGTAAATACACCTTAGCTACTCGAGGTCGTTTACCCTTCCAAATATAAGAGGAGATTATAGAGTCTAGAGTTGTAAAGAAAGACTTGGGGATGAAGACTGGTAAAGACTGAAATAAGTATAAGAATTTCAGAAGGATTTTCATTTTAATTTAATTAATTCGTCCGACCAGAGTTGTGTTCAGGGGTGACCACTGTAGAAGGCTTTGTTTGACATTCTTCAAGAGTGTAAAAAAGTTGGCTTTGAGAAGTTGGTGTCATGGTCTGGGTAGTTTTCCACTGCATCAGCTCCTCCCCTCTGGGTGGAGTCTTTGTTGTTCCTTACCTGATGGCAATCACACCGGCAGTATTTATGACCTGCGCACACAACTAGTCTTCGCCAGATTATCTGCCAACTTTATTCAGTTCTCGGCCTCACGTCTGTTCCTTGGTGTATCATTGTGTGTACTTACCTTATTCCTCTGTTTTCTCATCAGCATCTGGAACCCACCTACCAAGCCTCATCAATACAAGCTCTCCTGGATTCTGGTTTGCAGCTGCCGGTAACCTCTCCCCTTTCAAACTGCCAGTCTCTCCCGCCTGCCTCCCTGCATTGCACGCAGTACCCACCTGGACCTTTGTCTCCTGCCTTTCCCCTCCAAGCAACCTCCACCTGCAAGCACGTAAGGCAGCTCAGTGTAATTATTCTCGGATTAACTCGCAGCTCTCTGTTGGATTCCCCTGACTGCTCTCTCCTCTGTTTCAGTGCCCTGGCCAGCCACAGTTTCCCCTGCTCAGTCCCTGCACCCAGTCGTCACTGCAATCTAGTCATAGTTTTGTTATGGTCATAGTTTCTCTTGCCTCAGACGTCTAGTTTACGTTCCTTAATAATAGTCTGAGTTTTCTGTTAGCTTCCAAGCATTGTGAATAAAGACTCTTTTGTTACACCGCACCTCAAGCCTCCGGTTTTGAAACTGCACTTGAGTCCATCCCATTTCCACGGGCCACTGTGCCACTGACAGTTGTTTATACTTTCTTGTAATTGTAATACCCAGGTAGGTGAACTGCTCTTTGACCACTTTAAACGGGAAACCCGACAAATCTATTGGAAACGCTTCTTCATTAGACAAAGTTCGCTCTTGGACAGATTTAATTTATAACCAGAGACTTGACTGAAACGCGTGAGTAGAGACAATATAGACAGTAGGGAAGTATTTGGATTTGAAATAAAACGCAATAAATCGTCAGCATAGAGAGAGAGAGACTTTGTGTTCAGTTTGACCTCTTTGTATACCCTGGACAAGTTTACTGCTTCGAAAAAGCATTGCTAAGGGTTCAATAGCTAGATCAAATAACAACGGGCTAAGGGGGCAGCCCTGACGTGTGCCTCGTTTAAGTTGGAATGGTTTTGATTTCTGGCTATTAGTGGAAACAGACGCAACAGGGGACAAGTATAGGTACTTGATCCATGAGATGAAGTTGGGACCGAACCCAAATCTTTCCAGCACAGCAAATAAATAGTTCCATTCTACATGGTCAAATGCTTTTTCCGCATCAAGGGAAAGAACACATTCTGGAGTGTCCTTGGACGGTGTGTGCAGGATATTAAGAAGGCGTCGGATGTTGAAAAAGGGGTGGCACCCTTTAACAAAGCCAGACTGATCTTCAGATATGACTGCTGGCCGGACCCTTTCCAACCTGTGGGCCAGCGCTTTAGCTAGGATCTTAAAGTCAACGTTCAAAAGCGAAATTGGCCTGTATGACGCACACTCAGTTGGATCTTTCCCCTTTTTTGCAATTAAAGTTATGGAAGCGTCGTACCAGGAGGTTGGCAGTTTTCCCTGTGTGAATGCTTCAGATAGAACCGAGTGGAGTAGAGGTACGAGCTGTGGGGCAAATGATTTGAAAAATTCTTCCGAAAAGCCGTCTGGGCCAGGGGACTTCCCTGACTGTAGAGAGAAAATTGCAGCGCCAATCTCTTCTTTGGAAAATGGCACATCCAAGATCTCTCTGTGGGTGTCTGCCAGCTCAGGAAAGTCCAAGCTTTTAAGAAAATTTGTGATTAGTGAGTGGTCGGTGGGAGATTCAGAGGAATAATGCTTCAGATAATATTCCCTGAACGCGTCATTGATTTTGGCATGATCAATAACGAGCTCATCATCTGAGTTAATGGCAGTTATACACTGACGTGGCTTTACACCCCTTATTTGGTCAGCTAGGAATTTGCCCGATTTCTCTCCATGCACAAAGAATGTACTCCTACTCTTTAAGAGTTGCCTCTCCGTGGCATGAGTTGAAAGAAGTTCAAATTTGGTTTGGAGTTCAATACGTTTCTTGTAAACCTCGGAGTCTTTATTGTGTGCATAGTGATGGTCTAAGTCTTTTATTTTATCGGCTAATTCTTGCCTTTCTTTTAAGTTCACCCTCTTCATATTAGCTGTATATGAAATAATCTGTCCTCGGAGATAGGCCTTCATTGAGTCCCAAACTAAAAGGCTAGAAATATTTGGGGAAAGATTGGTGTCTAAAAAGAGTTTAATTTGGTTATTTATAAATTCCAGAAAGGTATTATCAGATAGTAGTGTGGGGTTAAAACACCAACTCCTGTCCGTTCTAGGTAGGTCGGGCATAGACAGAGTCAGAATTAAAGGGGCACGGTCTGATATAACTATGGCACGGTATTCACAGGCACTTGCACTACTAGTCAAGTAGTTGTTTAAGAAAAAGTAGTCTATCCTAGAAAAAGTGTGATGGACGTTAGAGAAAAAGGAATACTCCCTGTCGGTGGGATGCAGATGTCGCCAGGTATCCCTAAACCCATATGTAGAAAGAAAGGAATGAATGTGCGAGACTGACTTACTCAGACAGGCTGGTTTTAATGAGGATCGATCCTAACACTGGATCTTTAAACGGTACTGGTCTTCCCCTCTGAGTGAGGAAGGCCTCTAAAGATGTAGGAGCCACAAGACTTTCCTCAATCGCAACCCATGACGGCTTCTCCGTAGGGGAGTTATTTATCTTAACTAACTGAGAAAGAGAGAATGCATAATGATACCAGACCATCTTGGATAATGCCAACCCGCCACTATCTTTTGCAGTATATAATTTGGACCGCTTAAAGGATGGCTTTTTGCCTGCCCACACAAAACCCTCCGCACATGTATTATAAAGCTTTAGCAGGTTATGCGGGACTGCTATAGGTAACATATGGAGAAAGTACTGGAGTTTAGGAGCAATAATCATCTTCACCAGGTTAATTCTGCCCAAAAGCGGGCGAATGTTTTGAATCACTGGGGAGATATTTACTTGCATTATGTTATCTACACCAGGAGTCAATTTAATCCCTAAGTAGGTCAAACCCTCGGGCATCCACTTGAACTGCCATGAGCTCCTAATGGCTGGAGGACACAGTTTAGAAATGGGCATAGCTTCGGAATTAGACCAATTTATGGTGTAGCCAGAGATTGCAGAGAAAGAATCAATAATTGAGGAGATTGCAGGAACCGCCCATTCTGGGTTACTTGCAATCAATAAAATGTCATCTGCGTACAAAAAAGTTTTATGTTCTTCTTGACCCAAATCCACCCCTCTGATCTGCTTACATTCACGTAGTGCAATAGCCAGAGGCTCCAAAAACAGGGCGAAAATGAGAGGTGATAAGGGTGAACCTTGTCTAGTGCCCCAACTTAACAAAAGGGAGGGTTACATTATCCCATTGGTAGTGACTGTAGCCATTGGATCTGTGTACATCACCTGAATCCACTGCCTGAAAATGGGACCAAAACCAAATCTCTGCAACGTATAAAACAGAAAGGGATACTCAGCTTTATCGAAGGCCTTCTCTGCATCTAAGCAGAAGGCGACGACAGGATCTAAATTATTCCTGCTCTTCCAGAATATATGCAATATCCTACGTAAGTTATCTGCAGAACATCTGTTTTTCACGAAACCGACCTGATCCCTATGCACCAAGCAAGGAAGTACCTTCTCAAGCCTCAAAGCTAGTATCTTGGAGATAATCTTTTCATCCACGTTGATTAATGAGATTGGGCGGTAATTCCCACAATACTGTGGGTCTTTCCCTTTTTTGTGTAATAACGTGATCACTGCCGATCGCATACTAAGTGGTAATCTCCCCCTTTGAAGCGCATCTTGATACACCGACAGTAGTCTTGGAGCTAATTCGTCCACAAACACCTTATAAAAATCTGAAGGAAATCCGTCATTGCCTGGAGATTTGCCCAATCTAAGACTACCAGTTGCCTGCTTAACTTCAGCTAGTGTGACCGTTCCTTCTAATACAGTTCTTTGGTCTTCAGACAGGCTGGGAATTTTAATAGAAGAAAAGAAATCTGACAACCTCTGTTCCTCCACCAATCCATTGGAGGTGTACAGTTCCTGATAGAATTTAGTAAAAGCATCATTAATTTCTTTTTTACTGGTGGTCAACTTATTATTATAATTACTATTATCAAAAATAGATGGTATAAGGTTGCTAGATTTTATCTGCTTAACCATGTGAGCCAGCATTTTACCTGTTCTCTCCCCTTGTTCAAAATACTTTTGATTTAAGCAAAACATTTCATATTCAGCTTTTCTGTAGCATGCTGTTCATCTCAAATTTAAGTTTAATTAATTTGTTCCACAATTCCCTCTCTGTGTGCAGCATGTGCTGTTTTTCGAGCTCCTTGATATCCTGTTCCAGCTTCATCAGATTGTCCCTCTGAGCTTTTTTAATCAGGGAGCTATACTGGATAAGGCGCCCCCTCAGTTAGGCCTTAAAGGCATCCCAGGTCATTCCAACATCGTCAATAGAGCCCTCGTTACACTCCCAAAACTCCTTCATCATTTCCCTTATACATTCGCAATGACCCTTATTCTTCAATAGTGAGTTGTTCAGATGCCACCTAGGTGAAGGTTTAACATTATCATTACTAGAAAGAACAAGGTCAATGGGAGCATGATCCGTTTCTGCAATATTACCAATGGAGGACCCAACGATTAGACTCACCAGAGAGCGAGACACCAGAAAGTAATCTATCCTAGAGTAGGTTGAGTGAGGATGCGAAAAGAAAGTATAGTCTCTTTCTTGAGGATGAAGAAGTCTCCATATATCCACCAGGCTCAGTTCCTCTGACACAACGTCCACAGCAGCACTTACAGGGTCCTTACTTGGTCCAGGACGGGAGGATTTATCCAAAAACACATCCCTGACCTGGTGAAAATCCCCCCCAATTACAATATTTGTATTACCAATATTCCGCACAGTGTTACAGACTTCGTGAAAAAATTGTGGTTGAGGAGAACTGGGGGCATATATGTTGACCAATATCACTTTCTGCCCCTGTAGACATGCTGATCCGTATAATGCTTGAGTACCTGAAAATCCAAATTTCTTCTGATCAATATGATCTGGTAGGAAAATTTTAGTGCATTTTCCTACCAGAAAATGCACTAAAATAGACTTGAGCCACCCAATCTCTTTTAAACTTTAATGATTCCACCTCGTCAAGATGGGTCTCCTGAAACAGGGCTATATCTGTCTTTTTCTGTTTCAAATATGAGAGGATTTTCTTCCTTTTAATAGCATTATGACAACCCGCTATATTCCACGACACTATTTTACATAGCTCCATGAAGCCACATGAGCCAAATTATTTTACAGATTCATCCAAAAGAAAATTCAGTTTACCCAGCTCCCAGCCCATTGTTCCTTCAGTGGGCTGGTTTCAGTCATCATGCAAATGTACTGTTTATAAGATTGGGGAAACCTGCAGTCAGCTGAGACTGAAGAAGTCACTTGGATGAGTGACTAAATGTTTCTCCCACAAAACGCTATGTCCAGATGAACAGAATCAACTTTTGGAGATTTACTTACCTAGATGATTGAGCATGCATCAAGGATATCTACATTTGTGTCTGACACCACTCTAATTGTTGTCTTTATATAATGTCTTATTTGCAAGTATCGATAGAAATCCTGCTTTTCCAGATTGTATTTTTCTTTCAGTGTATCAAAACAAATTCCCATCTTTAATCAAACTATCAAATGTAGGTAATCCTATAGCAGACCAACTTTTAAAACTTGAGTCCAATTTATTTGGGGTAAAGTCAGAGTCATAAGCATACTGTTTAAATAATGCCAGGTCTTGTTCTAGTTTAAATTCCCTCACTACATTTTTCCATACATTAAGTGTATGACAAAAACCTTGTCTATATATTTTTGAATGTTTGAGTCCATCAGGATAGCTTGTATTGGGGAAGAAAACACGTTCTCCTCGATATTTTTCCATTGTGCTTTATAGCTTATGTCACACAGTCTTCAGCTGAGCGGCCTGAAAGTAATTTTTTAGTGACAGCAGCCCCCATCCTCCTTTCTCTTTTTGTAATTGTAAGGTTTTAAAACAGATCCTTATTTTCCCTCCCCATATACATCGTGATATGATTTTGTCCCATTCGTTAGATTGGCTTTGATGAATTTGTATTGGTAGTGTTTGGAATCAATATAGTAATCTCAACAGAATATTCATTTTGATGGATTTAATTCGTGAATATAAAGTTAGAAAGGGAATCAATCGTTTGATATTATCTACTATTTTCTTCTGTAGCAAACCGAAATTCTCCTCAAATAACTTGGTTAAGTCTTTAGGTATAATAACTCACAAATATTTCAGTGATTTTGCTTGCCATCTCATTGGGTATTGAGCAACCAAGTGAGCTGGGGGCTATAATTATAGCTAAGTATTGAATTTTAATCATGTTAATTTTATACCCTGATAATTTCCCAAATTTCTGGCACAGTTCAGGTAGGGAGTTTGTGGGCTGTCCTAGGTATATTAATATGTCATCTGTGTAGCAAGCAAGCTTATGCTCCTGTTTTTTAATGTTTATTCCCTTGATGTCTTTATTTTGTCTGATTGATTGTGCCAGAGGTTCTAAATATAACGCAAATAAAAGTGGAGACCAAGCGCAGCCTTGTTTATTTCCTCTTTGCAGAGCAAAGCTATATGAGAGACAACCATTAACTTTAATTCTTGCAGTGGGATTAGTATATAAGGCCTTCCCCGTTTCAATAACTCTATTATGTAAGCCAAATTTTAAGCAAACCTTTAAGCAAAGATGAGTTTAATTTCCAAGTTGATGTTTTGGGGTATATGTTTAAATCAACTGTCAGATACGGTGGTGCATGGTCACTTATGTCTATTGTACCCATCTCGCATGATTGAATTTTATCTCTATCTTTTCCAAATGTCATAAAATAATCTATTCTTGTGTAAAGGGAGTGTGGAGCTGACTAATGAAAATAATCTCTCCTTGTAAGGAAAAGATTTCTCCATACGTCAATTAAACCTACCTCTTCAAAAAGTGAAGAGACTTTTTTATACAAAGTACTTGATTCCGGCATTCTTCCATTAGAGCCACCTAGATCTGGCTGCAGCCGAATGTTCAGGTCGCCACCACAAATCAGTGGGTCTTGGGTTTCTGTCACCATTATATTAACAATATATGGTGCACAAACGTTCATTAATGTAACCAGGTTACCATCAACCATTCCCCAAACCAGTACAAACCTCCCTTCTTTGTCCTTAATTTCAGACAAGTTTTCAAAATTTAGAGTATTAGAAATTAAGATCACCACACCTCACCTGCGGCCAGATTTGTATGATGAGGAGAACATGTTTGTAAAGCCAATTCATTATTATTTAAGTTGGTTTCTTGTAAATATACGATTTGTGCTCAATCTTTCTTCATTTTAGTTAGAATTCTGCTTTGCTTAATTGGATTTGTAAGCCCATTAAAAGAAATAACCTTTACCCCTTTGGTACTCATTTTTCATAAAATAAAGTATCAGTGTCACAGACCTGGGTCCGTGGGACCCAGGATTGTTGAATATGTTCTGGACATGTATATTTTTGGTGCTGCTGTTCCTCTTCTTCCTGGTTTGTGGGTGTGTATGTGTGCGTGTGTGTGTGTGTATAGAGCACCGGTCTACAGGCATCATCAGGCCTGGTGGGTGTGTTCAGGCTGGAGGCTGGCCACACCTGTGAGAGAGAATCACATACCTGGAAATGATCAGAATCATCGGGGGAGCTACAAAGCAGTGTGGCTGAGAGCTCCTCGACGTGGGATTATTGCGTGAGACTTCCCGTCAGTTCTCCAGCGTCTCAGTTTTTGAGTGTGAGTTTGCCACAGTGAAGTTTATTGTACTAACAGCTGCCTCTGTTATTTCCCGGCAGGATTACGAAGTGCAAGGGCAGCAGGCACGGAGTACACGGGCACTGGGGAGCGAACTTATGGCACACAGACACTTGGAGAAGACACAAAGTGGAAGTCAGGGACACACGGGGATTTATTGTTGTGTGGACATTCTTTACGTCACTGTAAATAACCGCATTGCATTCACCAAAGAGTCCAGCATTTGGGTCCTCCTTCCCCACATCCCCACAGTCTGCCATGCAGACCGTGACAATCAGAGCTTGAATAACGTCAACTCCCTTTGAGAACACGAACAATGAATAATAATAACTACACAAAACCAAACAAAGAGAGGAAAAACGTGATCCCAAGCTTGGGGTCTTTCCTGTCCGACCCTGGCACATATGTTGTGTAAGTCCCACCAGCAGGGGGAAGCCTCTCCTTACTAAAGGATAAGGGCCCTTGAATTCACCTTTAAGGTGCATTTCTCCATCATCTCTCTAATAGTCTTAACTATTCATCTACAAAGGGAAAGGTATCTATTGTCTCACCCACATTAACAGAGTAGTATGTCCTCATTGGTCTCCTGTAGTGGAGGGGGAGTGCCTCCTAAAGATCTGAAGCTGCTCACGGATGATTCTTTCTCTGTGCCTCCCCGAATCGCGCCACTGTGACATCCCCATTGTCTCCCACGCTGAACGTGACAGCTGCTCTGTTAGGGTTTCCTTCGGCGTGACTTTAGCGATCTGATATCAAAAAATAAGCTATACGGCTTGTGTCAAAATTTGATTGATGACCCCCCTCGCCCCCCTCCCTCCCCCCCCGCCCCTCCGGAAGTGTGTAATTTGATCCATAATCGCGTCACGTGTTGCGGCACCTGTTGTTTTTGAAAAAATAAAAAAAGTTTTTAGAGGGAGGGGGGTCTGTGGAGGAAAGAGAATAAAAACAGAGAGGAGGGGCGGCGCACTATACTATCCTATGCACAGACACAAGATGGATCCTTTCATTCTGCAGCCCTGCGTTCCTCTGTACTTGGACGGGGAAGAGATCTGCTCTCCCGAGGCCGAAAGCATGGGAGGCAGCGGCGGCGAGTGGTCTTCGTCGATTATCAGCGACACCCCCGTCACCGTCTACAGTAACAGATCGGAAGCGACCGCTGCTCCGCGGAAAGAAGGGAGAAATAAGAACGTCTTCATGTTCCGCAGCCAGATACCGGCTCCGAGGAGCTTGCGGGGAGAATGGACTCTGCCTTTTGAGGGCTGTGGAAAGTGGGGCTACGTCTTCAAATACGAGCTGGGAGAGCTTTGGCTCTATCAGCTTAATGAAGGAGAAAACTTGATGGAATCGAGCAACCTTGTGAAGCTGACTTCCGGTGACTGGGCCGTGCTGAAGCTGCTGGTTGCGTTGACTATCGGAGAGGCTAACGAGGATTTTCCTATTCCAGAAGAGGAAAATGTTACTCCTAAAAGACGCCGGAGAGAGGTGGATAATCCCCCTCCTCCTCCTCCTTCTCCTTCTGACTCAGCGGGAGAATCCTCTGCAGAGGATGGTGAGAATGATGAAATAGAGGTTGATCCTCCTGCTGCTGCTGCTGCTGAGAATGATGGGGATTCCACCGTTGAAATAGAGGTTGATGATCCTGCCGCTGCTGAGAATGATGAGGATGAAATAGAGGTTGATCCTCCTCTTCCTCGCCTCCCTGTTGAAAAAACTCCAGAAAAATATGTCCCCGTTGAAATGTCTGACTCCTCCTTGGATGAGGACGATGAGGATGATTCTTCATCCGATGAGGACGATAATCCTCTCCACATCATTACCGAAGAAGAAGAAGAAGATCAGCCCCTGGCTGAAAAACTTTCGGAAGATGAAGAAGAGGATGTCCCCCCAGCTCCAGAAAAAGAGGAGAAAGGAGACGATCCCCCTGCTTCAGCGGATGAGAATAAAGAAAACATCCCCCCAGCTCCAGAAAAGGCTTTGGAAGAAGAAGAAGAAGAAGAAGAAGAAGAAGAAGAAGAGGATATTCCTCCCCCTCCTCCCCGGAACGGGGGCATGCGCTTCAAGGACGGAGAACTAGCCAAGACTAAAATAATCTTGTCAACCGTCTGGTCTTCAGGAACCACAGCAACGGGGAGATGGAGACTGCGGGCCAGCCTGCGCTCAACGGATGAGTCTGATGCGCCTGACATTTTCGTCATGGAGAAATTCAACCCCGACTGCGGATTATTTCGCAGCATGATGGTTTTACCCGCCAAAGAATGGATCGTAAGGATGCTGCAAGTGAGGAAGGATATTACAATTCTTTTTCAAACTTGCCGCTGCTGGAGAGACGCCGTAGCGGTGAAAAAAACAAGTACCGCACCGAGGAATGCAACGGCTGTAAGATCGATCATCCCAGCCAGAGACAACACGAGTGTCTGCAAATCCTGGAGGATGATTTTTACTCCGACAACTATTACAACATCAGAAAGAAACTGCTTACCCCTCGTTTCATTCCTTCCATTCAACGTCTGCTGATTGCCCGCAACATCAAGACTGACGATGTCAAAGTCGGAACGGTTGCGGAGACTCTGCTCCATGAGCTGAAGTCGGTGAGGAAAGTTTTTGACGCCATCACCGAGGCTTACGACAATCTGGTGGGGCAGGACGTGGTCAAAATCGGGGAGCTGCGATTGGTCACAGAGTACTACAGAGGATACTGATTCTTATCCCGCATGCATGCATCCTATATTTAACCTCGTTTTTTAATCATGTAACCTTTTTTTAAAAAGCATTTATCTCAGGTTTTTTGAGTTAAAAATGTATTCCTCTTTCTTAAAAACCTACCTCATTTTTTAATCATGTATTCTGTTTCTTAAAATCCTACCTCGTTTTTTAATCATGTATTTTTTTAATCATGTATGCTGCTTATTTTTAAATCATGTATGCTGCTTTTTTAAAACATGTATCCTGCATTGTTTTTAATCATGTATCCTGTTTCTTAAAGCATGTATCAGGGTTTTGAAAAAAACGCTGATCATCCTGCATTTAGAGCACTTTTAAAAAACATGTATCCTGTTTTTTTTTTGTAACCTTTTTTAAAAAGCATGTTTGATCTCAGGTTTTAAAAAAAAAAAAAAGTGTACCATGTATTTATCCGAGTTGTATCCCGTTTGATTCTATAAGTGAGTTTTATCTCAGGGTTTTTTTGAAAAAATGTATTCCTGTTTTGCATGTTAAAGCCTCTGGTTCTGAATTAAGAAAAAATGTATTCCTGTTTTGCATGTTAAAGCCTCTGGTTTTGAATAAAAAATTAAAAGACACGTTTGTTTCTTAAGCCTCTGGTTTTTGAATAAATAAAAATAATAATAAAAGCCGACTCCTGCGACGCGATAACGCAGACGGCTTTTTTATCAGAAGACGGGATGGCTGAGAAAAGAGCGATGAAAAAAGTGTATTACGACCCCCTTCACCCCGGTAGTTTCGGAGGAGTAGATAGGCTCCGGAGGGCTGTGGAAGAGGAGACGGGTAAAAAAGTGGATGTCCGCAAGGTGCAAGATTTTTTATCCGAGCAGGACGCTTATACTCTGCACAAACCGGCGCGAGTAAGATTTAAGAGAAATAGAGTGTTTGTGACCAAACCGCTGAAGCAGCTTCAGGCAGACCTGTGCGACATGAGGCACCTGTCTGAATACAACGACGGATTTAATTATTTATTGACCGTCATAGACGTATTTTCAAAAAAGGCTTATGCGCGCGCCCTTAAAAAGAAGACGGGGTCGGAAGTGACTGAAGCTTTCCAGTCAGTGTTGAGAGAGAGTCAAATACCAGAAAATCTACAGACCGATGCGGGAAAAGAGTTTTTCAACAAGAGTTTTCAGGCTCTGATGAAAAATCACGGCATCTCCCATTTTGCGACCGCCAGCGATCTAAAGGCCTCAGTAGTGGAGAGATTTAATCGCACGCTGAAAACGCGAATGTGGAGATATTTCACGGCGCACAATACCAGACGCTATCTGGAGGTGTTACCCAATCTGTTAGAAGGGTATAACCGCAGTTATCACAGCAGCATTAAAATGACACCTGCCGAGGTGTGCCCCGAGAACGCGGATCAAGTGTTTCGCAACTTGTACGGAACGACCCCCGCCCGTCCTAAAATAAAGATGGAATTTAAGAGGGGGGATCTGGTGAGAATATCCAAATTGAGAGGAGTATTTGATAAAAAATACGAGCAGACTTTCACGGACGAAACCTTCACTGTGACCCGGGCCCTTAGGCGCTCACCCCCCGTGTACAAGTTGGAAGATTATGACGGGGAGCCCACCGAAGGGTCGTTTTATGAGGCCGAGCTGCAGAAAGTGAAAATGACCGAGGACAAAGCGTTTCATGTGGAGAAAATTTTAAAGCGGCGCACAGTCAGAGGCGAAAAGCAAGTTTTTGTCAAGTGGAAAAACTGTCCGGAGAAATTCAACAGCTGGGTGAAAGCCTCGGAAGTGGTCGGCGTATAAAAAAGAGATCCCCCCTGATCATTCGGCTCATTTTTTAATTTTTACTCGCCTCATGGAGTCCGAAGGGTTTTACATGACCCTGCCTTCCAACGCCAGCAAGGAATTATTTAAAGATAACACAAGCGGATGCTACACCGTGGACCTGGCCAAACCCATCGAGCTGACTGGAGAATGGACCGTGGGTCTCTGCGAAGTTATTTATCCGCGCACCTGGTACAATCTCTCCCCGGACGCCTCCTACTTGGACCTGATGCGGACGACGGAGGAGGAGGGAGATCAGCCTCTGGTGATTTTACAATTTGGCAGGGGAGGTCATTACGGCCGCATTAAAGATCTATTGGAGCACGTGGTGCCGGCGATCCAAAAGCACGACCCCTCCTTCGAGGCCTCTTTCAACAACATCACCAAGCGTCTGGACGTTAAAGGCGACGGGAGCTATAAAATAAGGGCCTTCCCTCCTCTGGCTTACATGCTGGGATTGAAAGCGGGCGAGTGGTGGACTCTGTCAAAGCGCTCTACCCCCTATCCGTGCGATATAAGCGCCGGAGTATATAACCTGTTTCTCTACACCGACATCGTTCAGTATCAACCGGTCGGCGACAGCTACTCCCCCCTGCTGAGCGTAGTGAACGTGAAAGGCGATTACGGAGACGTGGTGAGCATCAGGTACCACACGGTGCATTACCTGCGCGTATCTAAAAAATACATTAAAACCATTCGCGTCGAAATTAAAACGGACCGCGACAGGTTCGTGGATTTTGTTTACGGGTAAAAGATAGTGAAGCTGCACTTTAAACCGGCTTGAGAATGGCCGCGCGTGTCCCTCAGGACCCTCACCGTTTCGTCAGATATTACGAAGGGCAAGTGGGATCACTTCCGGGGTTTTACGGAGCCCCCGTGATGTACGGCAGAGGGATAGGGTCCATCTTCTCCAGGCTGTTTCGTTTCGTATCTCCTCTCTTCAAAACGGGGTTCGCCGTAGCTAAACCTCACCTGAAAACGGCAGCCACCAACATTGCATCAGACGCTGTGAAAAGAGTGATGGGGAAGCTGACCGAGCCCCGTCAGGAGGGGGCAGGGGGTATGATGGTCCTGTCTCGCAGGAAGAGGAAACGCCCTCCGGGCGAGCGGATTAAAAATAAAAGCCCCGGAGTAAAAACCAAATCAGTCAAGACAGGCGGCGGGAAGAGAAGGATCCCTCAGCGGAGCTCCGACATATTTTAATAAAAAAAAAAAAAAAAAAAAAGGCGTTTAAAAAAAATAATAATTTAAAAAAAAAAATGTCTCTCTTACACAAGAAATCTGCAGAATGCACCCTGGCCGAACTGGATCTATTTTCGGCTCCCATGACGCAGTTATCCATAGAGGATAAAAAATATCAAGAATGCCAGCCCCTCTCTGCGCTGAACGACAACTCTCCCATTGAATTCTTCATCCCGGGAGACGGGGAAAAGTATCTCGATCTGAACGACACCATGCTCCATCTGAGGGTGAAGATTACGGAGAGAGACGGGACCGACATCCCGCCCGATGCAGGGGTAGCGCTCATCAATTACCCCCTCAATACAATTTTCAGTCAGTGCGACGTTATTCTGGGGGATCGGCTGATTTCTCAGTCCAGCGCCACCCACCCTTACAGGGCCATGATCGAGACGCTGCTCAACTTTTCAGAAGACACTCTAAAGAGTCAATTCAGCGCCGGCCTGTTTTACAAAGTTTGCTCTGAAGATAACCGCGGCCTCTCTGTACGTGAAAAAGGTCACGGTTTCTCCCGCCGTCAGGCTGGGGCACGCCGCGGCCCTGATGAAAGGAAACGCCCTCTATCCTCTTTCGCGCGTTTCTGTGAAAACCTACTCCATCCCTGAAAATTCCAGGATCTGCAACCAAGAGAATCTCTTTTTGGGAGCCATGCCTAAATACGTGGTCCTTGGCATGGTTCACCACGACGCCTTCACCGGGAGGAGGGACCTGTCGCCTTTCAACTTTAGACACAACGACGTGGAGTATCTGGCTCTGTGTCAGGACGGCAGGCAAGTGCCCACCAAAGCTTTCCAGCCCCAGTTTGACCGCGGAAATTCAGTCAGAGAGTTTTACCACATGTTTTCCGCCACTGGGAGACACCTCAAAGATTTGCCTCTGAGCATCGACCGCCGAGAATTTAACGAGGGGTACACCCTGTTTGCTTTTAATCTGGAGCCCAGCGAGGACGCGGACGCCCTGTCTCCCGTCTCCAACGGAAATTTGAGACTGGAAATGAGATTCAGAGTTCCTCTGCCTCAGACCACCACGCTCATCGTGTACGCCTGCTACGACTCCATTTTGGAGATTGACTCTAAAAGGCAGGTGCTGGTGGATTATTATTGAAATAAATAAAAAAAAAAAATACATGGATAATCTTCAACTGGAGCACATTCTGCATCGTGCTTTGGGAGACGTTTTCTGCGGAGTTTGGGCCTCTGACCAGCTGGCCTTTTTGAGAAGCGACTTTAAAGCACCCGCCTACTTTATAGTAAACACTCACCCATCTCACTTGAGGGGAGAACACTGGCTAGCTCTGACTCTGGAAAAGGACGGCTCCTCTACTTTTTTTGACTCTTACGGATTCCCTCCCGACTTTGCTCACTATCCCTCGGTCATCTCAGAGTTTCTGGAAGAACGCTCCGTCAAAATACTCTATCATGATCGGCAGCTTCAACACCCTCTGTCTGTCGTTTGCGGGCAACATTGCATTTTTTATCTATGTCACAAAGCTCAGGGGTTATCCGTCGGCAAAATACTTTCTCTGTACTATAACGATGTGTTTAAAAATGATGACATGGTGTCTGACTTTCTGAAAGGGCGCTGCCCCGCTCGCTCTCGCAGAGGTCATCACGGGGCCTGCTCCTTACAAAAGTTTAAAGATGCGTGTATCAAATAAAGAAACGTAAACAAAAAGATCGTTGCAGCGTTTTTTTATTTCATTTGTGAAAAAACATAACAGAAAAAAAAAACAAAAAAAACACAGTTTTATATAGAGGTCCAGGTCCTTGCTGAGGATGCACCTGCTGTTGCACCTGCTGATGATGCTCCTCGGGCGGCAGGTGGAAAGTCACCCGACTCTCCTCGTCCCGACCCTGTTTAGAGAGTGTGAGATATCTCCGCAGCAGAGACTCGTATCTTTTGACTTTTTCGTACGAATTTAGCCGCGGATCCTCCAGTATAGCTTTCATCCTTTCGTCCAAATCGTCTTTGGCGGCTTCTCTGACCGTGGGCTCGGCGGGTCGGGTCAGTTTTTTCATCTCGTGAGAGGGTACGAGAATCATTTTTTTAAACATCTCAGCGTTTCTGAAATATTCCTCCCAGCAGGTTTCCCAGAATAGGCACGGCGGCGGACAGCAGAGGGAAAAGAAAGCCTCCCGTCTGTTTCTTTAAAACTTGGCGTTTACGGTTTAAGCTGGTTTTCTTGTCGGCCAGCAGCCTGATGATTTTTTTCTGGCGTTTCAGTTTTTGGTATTGAGAAGCTGAAAGAGGTATGTTCCCCTTTAAAAGATTTAAAGCTATCTCGCACAGCGCTTGGAGGAAATCCGGGGAGCTGTGAGCGAGAATGTCTTTGCGTTTCTGCGGCGACGCGTGGTAAAGAGCCTGCAGTAAAACGGCGTTTCTTTTTATACGCTGAGACATGGCGAGCTGCTGCTCCTACTTGGATTTGGGCAGGTAGATGACGGGATACTGCCCCGGGAGTAGACCGGCGCGCACTCTGTAGCGTTCTGGGCACGAGGGAGTGAGATCGAGGATTAAATACCCGTGGGGCTCCTCGGTGGCGTCTTTGAAACTGTCTGAGAAAAATGTTTTTTGCGAAGGGAAAATTTGACGGGCCAAAATCTCAATCTGCAGCTTGTCTCTGGGGTTTTTAAACAGCACCATATAATTGGAGTTTAAGCTGATGGTGCGGCTGTATTTACCCTGATGGAAAACGTTCTGCGTCAGCATCATGACGGAGACGTTTTTATGGTGGCGATATTGAGTGAAAATTTTAACCACTTCCGGATGATCCGAGGCGTGAAAGATGACGTCATCCAGCACCACCAGAGCGTCCTGGAAATCTTCAAAAGAATCAGGCAGCCCCTCGACAAATTTAATGTTTTTATTGGTCTTTGACAGTTCTTCGTACATGGGTTGAAAAGAAGTATAAATCCACACAATATTCGCGGGCACAGTATTCATGGAGCGTTCACAGTTTTCCAAAACACACTTTACAAAATGAGTTTTCCCACACCCGCTAGGACCCACAACTAGACAGGAAAAAGGCACTTTCAATCTGTGGTCAAATTCAATTTCCTCCATTTTGGAAGAAAACGACGATAATAATAATAATAATAAAAACAAAAACAAACAAAACAACACTAGTACCCGAAAGGCAGAGTTGTGCCGTCAGGAGCGGGGGTCGTTCCGTACAAGTTGCGAAACACTTGATCCGCGTTCTCGGGGCACACCTCGGCAGGTGTCATTTTAATGCTGCTGTGATAACTGCGGTTATACCCTTCTAACAGATTGGGTAACACCTCCAGATAGCGTCTGGTATTGTGCGCCGTGAAATATCTCCACATTCGCGTTTTCAGCGTGCGATTAAATCTCTCCACTACTGAGGCCTTTAGATCGCTGGCGGTTGCAAAATGGGAGATGCCGTGATTTTTCATCAGAGCCTGAAAACTCTTGTTGAAAAACTCTTTTCCCGCATCGGTCTGTAGATTTTCTGGTATTTGACTCTCTCTCAACACTGACTGGAAAGCTTCAGTCACTTCCGACCCCGTCTTCTTTTTAAGGGCGCGCGCATAAGCCTTTTTTGAAAATACGTCTATGACGGTCAATAAATAATTAAATCCGTCGTTGTATTCAGACAGGTGCCTCATGTCGCACAGGTCTGCCTGAAGCTGCTTCAGCGGTTTGGTCACAAGCACTCTATTTCTCTTAAATCTTACTCGCGCCGGTTTGTGCAGAGTATAAGCGTCCTGCTCGGATAAAAAATCTTGCACCTTGCGGACATCCACTTTTTTACCCGTCTCCTCTTCCACAGCCCTCCGGAGCCTATCTACTCCTCCGAAACTACCGGGGTGAAGGGGGTCGTAATACACTTTTTTCATCGCTCTTTTCTCAGCCATCCCGTCTTCTGATAAAAAAGCCGTCTGCGTTATCGCGTCGCAGGAGTCGGCTTTTATTATTATTTTTATTTATTCAAAAACCAGAGGCTTAAGAAACAAACGTGTCTTTTAATTTTTTATTCAAAACCAGAGGCTTTAACATGCAAAACAGGAATACATTTTTTCTTAATTCAGAACCAGAGGCTTTAACATGCAAAACAGGAATACATTTTTTCTTAATTCAGAACCAGAGGCTTTAACATGCAAAACAGGAATACATTTTTTTCAAAAAAACCCTGAGATAAAACTCACTTATAGAATCAAACGGGATACAACTCGGATAAATACATGGTACACTTTTTTTTTTTTTTAAAACCTGAGATCAAACATGCTTTTTAAAAAAGGTTACAAAAAAAAAACAGGATACATGTTTTTTAAAAGTGCTCTAAATGCAGGATGATCAGCGTTTTTTTCAAAACCCTGATACATGCTTTAAGAAACAGGATACATGATTAAAAACAATGCAGGATACATGTTTTAAAAAAGCAGCATACATGATTTAAAAATAAGCAGCATACATGATTAAAAAAATACATGATTAAAAAACGAGGTAGGATTTTAAGAAACAGAATACATGATTAAAAAATGAGGTAGGTTTTTAAGAAAGAGGAATACATTTTTAACTCAAAAAACCTGAGATAAATGCTTTTTAAAAAAAGGTTACATGATTAAAAAACGAGGTTAAATATAGGATGCATGCATGCGGGATAAGAATCAGTATCCTCTGTAGTACTCTGTGACCAATCGCAGCTCCCCGATTTTGACCACGTCCTGCCCCACCAGATTGTCGTAAGCCTCGGTGATGGCGTCAAAAACTTTCCTCACCGACTTCAGCTCATGGAGCAGAGTCTCCGCAACCGTTCCGACTTTGACATCGTCAGTCTTGATGTTGCGGGCAATCAGCAGACGTTGAATGGAAGGAATGAAACGAGGGGTAAGCAGTTTCTTTCTGATGTTGTAATAGTTGTCGGAGTAAAAATCATCCTCCAGGATTTGCAGACACTCGTGTTGTCTCTGGCTGGGATGATCGATCTTACAGCCGTTGCATTCCTCGGTGCGGTACTTGTTGATCACCAAGTTGACCAGATGATACACAGCAGTTTTCACAGCGTCGATGAGTAAAGAAGCCGCCCAGCCGTCCGGCTCGTCGGCATGTCGCTGCTCCTCTGGGGGTCTGTAGTAGCCGGGAGTGTCGGGTACCAGCTTGCCCTCGTCCGAAAAACAGTCCGAGGAACTGACCTCATCATCGCGAAGCAGGGGTGCAGAGTCCATCTCTCTCTGAGCTAAAAAAGGCTTTTTGAACGACCGCGGGCTTCCTTTTTAAAACAAAAGGAAGGGGTGTGGTCCGGGATGGGCGGGGATTTTCAAAAGCTCAGAGTTTTTTTCACCGCTACGGCGTCTCTCCAGCAGCGGCAAGTTTGAAAAAGAATTGTAATATCCTTCCTCACTTGCAGCATCCTTACGATCCATTCTTTGGCGGGTAAAACCATCATGCTGCGAAATAATCCGCAGTCGGGGTTGAATTTCTCCATGACGAAAATGTCAGGCACATCAGACTCATCCGTTGAGCGCAGGCTGGCCCGCAGTCTCCATCTCCCCGTGGCTGTGGTTCCTGAAGACCAGACGGTTGACAAGATTATTTTAGTCTTGGCTAGTTCTCCGTCCTTGAAGTGCATGCCCCCGTTCCGGGGAGGAGGGGGAGGAATATCCTCTTCTTCTTCTTCTTCTTCTTCCAAAGCCTTTTCTGGAGCTGGGGGGATGTTTTCTTTATTCTCATCCGCTGAAGCAGGGGGATCGTCTCCTTTCTCCTCTTTTTCTGGAGCTGGGGGGACATCCTCTTTTTCATCTTCCGAAAGTTTTTCAGCCAGGGGCTGATCTTCTTCTTCGGTAATGATGTGGAGAGGATTATCGTCCTCATCGGATGAAGAATCATCCTCATCGTCCTCGTCCTCATCCGAGGAGGAATCAGACATTTCAACGGGGACATATTTTTCTGGAGTTTTTTCAACAGGGAGGCGAGGAAGAGGAGGATCAACCTCTATTTCATCCTCATCATTCTCAGCAGCGGCAGGATCATCAACCTCTATTTCAACGGTGGAATCCCCATCATTCTCAGCAGCAGCAGCAGCAGCAGGAGGAGGATCAACCTCTATTTCATCATTCTCACCATCCTCTGCAGAGGATTCTCCCGCTGAGTCAGAAGGAGAAGGAGGGGGATTATCCACCTCTCTCCGGCGTCTTTTAGGAGTAACATTTTCCTCTTCTGGAATAGGAAAATCCTCGTTAGCCTCTCCGATAGTCAACGCAACCAGCAGCTTCAGCACGGCCCAGTCACCGGAAGTCAGCTTCACAAGGTTGCTCGATTCCATCAAGTTTTCTCCTTCATTAAGCTGATAGAGCCAAAGCTCTCCCAGCTCGTATTTGAAGACGTAGCCCCACTTTCCACAGCCCTCAAAAGGCAGAGTCCATTCTCCCCGCAAGCTCCTCGGAGCCGGTATCTGGCTGCGGAACATGAAGACGTTCTTATTTCTCCCTTCTTTCCGCGGAGCAGCGGTCGCTTCCGATCTGTTACTGTAGACGGTGACGGGGGTGTCGCTGATAATCGACGAAGACCACTCGCCGCCGCTGCCTCCCATGCTTTCGGCCTCGGGAGAGCAGATCTCTTCCCCGTCCAAGTACAGAGGAACGCAGGGCTGCAGAATGAAAGGATCCATCTTGTGTCTGTGCATAGGATAGTATAGTGCGCCGCCCCTCCTCTCTGTTTTTATTCTCTTTCCTCCACAGACCCCCCTCCCTCTAAAAACTTTTTTTATTTTTTCAAAAACAACAGGTGCCGCAACACGTGACGCGATTATGGATCAAATTACACACTTCCGGAGGGGCGGGGGCGGGGGGGGTCATCAATCAAATTTTGACACAAGCCGTATAGCTTATTTTTTTGATATCCCCTGGTTCGCATGTCCACAGTCGCCTCCTCCTCGGTCGAGTAGAGCACAGTTAATCTTGATAGAAGACCCTCAGTTTAGCAGGATAGGGAGTCTGAAATCTTATGTTCTGTTGTTTCAAAGCCCTTTTAGCTTAAGCATAGTCCTTACGCTTCTGCAGGATGGCTGGGGCATCGGAGATCTCTGTCCAGAAGAGCGCAGTAATAGGAACAGCTAAGATACTGCGCAGGACCCTCAAGCTCCCAGGCCTCTGGTAGAGGACCCGAGCTTGAAGGATTGACCGCCCGTGGGGGCGAGCGGGGTAATTTTATATACATATATATATATATAGAGAGAGAGAGAGAGAGAGATATTAGGGGTGCAACGATACACAAAATTCACGGTTCGGTTCGGTCCGATACTTTGGTGTCACGGTTCGATATTTTTTCGATACAAAAAAATGTTCATGCTTATTTAATTTGTCATTTATTAAAATTATAAATATATATTTTAACTCAAAAGTACAGTTTTTAAATTTAATGTTGCTGAAACAACAAAGTAATAAAAATACAAATCTATCTGATCGAGAAATCACTCATCTTTGGAAAAAGAGAGTTTATTACAGAGAAATGGCTCTTTCCAAAATAAAAGCTATACTATATGCTTCTTCTGGGGTATACTCTCAGCAGCATATTAAACATATCAGGTCCCCATAAGGAGAATCATGTGCTAACGGCTGTCTAAATGACTCGGGTAAAGTCTGTAGCATGTGTGCTTGTTGTTTTTGTCTGCTTCCACTTGTCTTTGCACTAGGATGATGTCGGAGTAAATGTGCAGTCATATTCGTTGTGTTCCCACTAGTGCTGTCAGCGTTAATCTCGTTGAAATGACATTAACGCCATAATGCGGCAAATCTCCGTTAACGAGTTACCGCGGATCGCCCCGTGCGTGGGGCTGGACAGCGTCAACACGTTAACGAGCAAACTGCGCTACGCACTAGTTCCCACCAATGTAATTGAGCATTGCGTGGCACATCCGACATACTGTTTTACTTTTGTCCATGACGCGCTTACCATCAGGGTCATACTTCACATGAAGACCAAAATAGTTCCAAACGCCAGATCTGAATGAGGGTGGGGGAGGTTCAATTTGCCATGCTGCAACGAGCTTAACTTCTGTCTCGCTAGCTTGCGCTGCGCTCAGTGGATCTGCGCTCGACAGTGCAGCCTAGGCGGATAAGTTGAACGCAGATCCACTGAGCTCTCAACACAGACAGCATCGTCAGAAGAAAAGTTGATAAAATAAATTAAAAATTCTGTATTGTTCGATACATATGCGTACCGAACCGAAAGCACTGTATCGAACGGTTCAATATCGATACGAGTATTGTTGCACCCCTAATATATATATATATTTATTATGTTCAATCAACCCACTTTCAGGCCTTTTTTCTTCACATTTGTTTACAGACTCTACAAGAATAAAACTTGCAGGAGCTGTGTGCTCCTACTTCACTCATGATTGATATGATACACTGGTTCAGTGTATGAAAGGGCTGGCTCGCATGCATATACTTTCTTACCCATATACAGATCACAGCACCTGCATAAATCTTCAGAAGGTCTCTACAGGACTCTTTAAAACAAGACAATAATGAATCAAATCATTTGTTGCATCCTGCTCTCGCTGAACTTGTCTGGAACCTTTAGCAAGTATGTCTACATTGATATGAAAAATTTTTGGTCAGGAGCTTAGGAGTACTGTCAGCTGAATCACATAGACCTGGCTCCTGTTAGTAGTGAACTTGATATGTAAAAACTTCAGGAGCTGGACAGTGAAAATGATTACATCTGGATAGGACTGGAAAGGAATTCCTCAAACAAAAACCCGTAGTTGTAGTCTGGTGGTGAAGAGGTGTCCAGGTTTCTCTGGGCAGATGGACAACCCAGCAACAATGAAAAAGAATCCAAAGTCTTTATGAGCAATGCACGGCACGATACAGAACCACAATATCAAAAAAATTCTTCGGCTACAATGCAGAAGTGGTGAAGGAGAAAAAGATTCGAGAGGCAGCGTTGGACTACTGCAGGGAGATCCACAGTGACCTGGGCAGTGTGGCATCTGAGACTGAGATGCTGCTGATCCAGAGAGAACTGAACAAACATAACATCACTGAACACGTCTGGATTGTTTTGGATTTCTTCTCTGGGGACTGGCTGTGGGTAGATGGACAGGAGATGAACTATGAGGCCTGGGGTAATTATATATATATATGTATATATATATATATGTATGTATGTATATATATATATATATATATATATATATATATATATATATATATATATATATATATATATATATACCCTCCATGGAGGGTACTACAGCCACAAGGGGCAGTACCCTCCATGGAGAAGGAGGCTAGAGGCTAAAATCAAGGGAGGTCAGCCAACTATCGGAGTTGCAGAAAGGCACGATGAAGAAGGTGCCTAAGAAGTACAGGAAGCTGTCCATATCTGAGGCCTTGGAAACTGCCAAGCAACGACTCACAGCCTTGGCCAGCCGCTTGAGGAGGTACACCAGAGAGATAGAAGGCAGGAGAATAAACCAGCTGTTCTCCACGGAACCAGCCAAGGTGTACTCTCAGTGGCAGGCGAACAATATAAGAACAGCACCACTGAGGCTGGAGACAGAACAATACTGGAAGAGCATATGGGAGAAGGACGCAACCAATAAAAGCAATGCTCAGTGGCTAGTGGATCTGAGGGCAGACCACAGCGACCTCCCTGAACAGGGTCCAGTAACCATCACAGTGGCAGATATCCAAGAAAGGGTCTCCAGTATGAAGAGTTGGACAGCACCAGGCCCTGATATGGTTCACGCCTACTGGCTGAAGAAGCTGACTGCACTCCACGAGCGCCTGGCAGCACAAATGAACCAGCTGCTAGTTGACGAGAGACACCCAGAATGGCTAACCGAAGGCCGGACAGTCCTGATCCTCAAGGACCCCCAGAAGGGACCGGTCCCCTCCAACTACCGACCAATAACCTGCCTCAGCACCACGTGGAAGCTCCTGTCAGGCATCATATCGGCTAAGATGAACAGGAACATGTGTCAATACATGAGTGGGGCACAGAAAGGTATGGGCAAGAATACCAGAGGCGCAAAACACCAGCTACTGGTAGACCGAGCAGTCAGCCGAGACTGCAAGACCAGACTGACCAACCTGTGCACTGCCTGGATTGATTACAAGAAGGCCTATGACTCAAGGCCCCACACCTGGATCCTGGAATGCCTAGAATTGTACAAGATCAACAGGACCCTGAGAGCCTTCATCAGGAACTCAATGGGTATGTGGTGTACAACACTAGAGGCCAACTCCAAGCCCATAGTACAAGTCACCATCAAGTGCGGGATCTACCAAGGAGATGCCCTGTCCCCACTGCTGTTCTGCATAGGCCTTAACCCCCTCAGTGCGATCATTGACAAGAGTGGCTACGGATACCGACTACGGAATGGAGCAGTTGTCAGCCACCTCCTGTACATGGATGACATCAAGCTGTATGCCAAGAGTGAACGAGACATCGATTCACTGATCCACACCACCAGGATATACAGCAATGACATCGGAATGTCGTTCGGACTGGAGAAGTGTAGTCGGATGGTAACAAAGAGAGGGAAGGTAGTCAGAACTGAGGGGATCGAACTACCAGAAGGCAACATTGCAGACATAGAGGACAGTTACGAGTACCTGGGGAGCCTGCAGGCGAATGGGAACCATGAAGAGGCCGCTAGGAAAGCTGCAACCACCAAGTACCTGCAGAGGGTCAGGCAAGTCCTGAGGAGTCAGCTGAACGGTAAGAACAAGATCCGGGCAATCAACACCTACGCCCTGCCCGTGATCAGGTACCCTGCTGGGGTAATAGGCTGGCCAAAGGAGGAGATAGAAGCCACTGACATGAAGACAAGAGAGCTCCTTACCATGCATGGAGGGTTTCACCCCAAGTCCAGCATCCTGAGGCTGTACGCTAAGCGGAAGGAAGGAGGCCGGGGACTGGTGAGTGTCAGCACCACAGTCCAGGATGAGACAAGGAACATCCACGAATACATCAAGAAGATGGCCCAAACTGACAGCGTGCTCAGTGAAAACCTCAGGCAGCAGAAACCCAAGAAAGAGGAGGAAGGCGAGGAACCATCATGGAAGGATAGGCCCCTGCACGGTATGTACCACCGGCAGATAGCGGAGGTGGCTGATATCCAGAAATCCTACCAGTGGCTGGACAAAGCTGGACTGAAAGACAGCACGGAGGCACTAATCATGGCAGCACAGGAACAAGCACTGAGCACAAGATCCATAGAGGCTGGGGTCTATCACACCAGGCAAGACCCCAGGTGCAGGCTGTGTAAAGATGCCCCAGAGACAATCCAGCACATAACAGCAGGGTGCAAGATGCTAGCAGGCAAGGCATACATGGAATGCCATAACCAAGTGGCCGGTATAGTGTACAGGAACATCTGTGCCGAATATAACCTGGAAGTCCCAAGGTCAAAATGGGAGATGCCCCCAAGGGTGATGGAGAATGACCGAGCTAAGATCCTGTGGGACTTCCAGGTACAGACGGACAAAATGGTGGTGGCTAACCAACCGGACATAGTGGTGGTAGACAAACATGAGAAGACGGCCGTAGTGATCGATGTAGCGGTTCCGAATGACAGCAACATCAGGAAGAAGGAACACGAGAAGCTCGAGAAATACCAAGGGCTCAGAGAAGAGCTCGCGAAGATGTGGAGGGTGAAGGTGGTCCCAGTGGTAATCGGAGCACTAGGTGCAGTGACTCCCAAGCTAGGCGAGTGGCTCCAGCAGATCCCGGGAACAACATTGGAGATCTCTGTCCAGAAGAGCGCAGTCCTGGGAACAGCTAAGATACTGCGCAGGACCCTCAAGCTCCCAGGCCTCTGGTAGAGGACCCGAGCTTGAAGGATTGACCGCCCACAGGGGCGAGCAGGGAATTTTTTTTTTTTTTATAGATAGATAGATAGATATGTATAATGAGACCAGGTCACAGTCATGTCTGTCTCAAAGTGTGCTCCCTCCACCTTTAAACATGTACTTGGTATTTTTGTTGACTTATCTTCAAAGTTGTTTTCTTGAAATCTTCATTCCAGGAATGATGACGTAACAATATGAAAAACTGCTCCCACTTGGCATGCAAAAATATGATTTGTTTGTCTTACATTTTGCCTTATGCAAATAAAAATTTGTTTAGTGTCTTCTGTGCAACAAAGCCTGGGCTTTGTTGTGTGAGGAAAAATGTGAAACTAATCTTATGTTTGTGATTAGTTTTATGTGTTTGCTTTGCTCTCAGTTGATTTGTGTCCTTATGTTCTTTTGGCTAGTTTTTACACTTTTTCATACAGTTTTTTTTATTTTTTTTTATTTCACTAATGTAAATAAATGATGCCAGTGATGATCATTCCTACCTTCGAGTGTGCTTCCTTCACCATTAATTCTTTACAAATACGTTTCTTGACATCTTCATTCCAGGAAAGAGGGCGTAACAATATAGAAAAACTGTTCCACTTATCATACAAAAATATGACTTGTTTGTCTGACGTAAAGCCAAGCAACACTTGCATTTTGCCTTAAGCAAATGAAAACTTTGTTTGGTATTTTAAGTCCAGGAAATCCCAGTGAACCTCCGACAACGTGAACCTCTGCAAATAATCTTATGTTTGTGATTGGTTTTGTTTTTTTGCTTTGTTTGTTAGCACAAAGTATGGATGGCTCTGCATGAACTCTTTACAAGATGAGAGGCTTGGCTCCTCTTAAAAGTGATTAAAAAATAGAATTTTTTTTTTTTGCCACCTGTCCTGTTTGTTTTTTTTGCCATCAGAATTATTGTCTGAAGGCCAGAAAAGATGTCCAACGGATTTACTATACCAAGTGGACCATCCCTGCCTTGCCGTATTGGTCCATTTGATTGACCTTTGTTTTTATTGTTTATTTATTTTATTTTATTTTCAGTTGTTACGTACAGGACAGACCTGACTGGGGGAAAGGAAAGGGAGAAAGAAAGAGAGGGAGGGAAAGAAAAACAGCAGGGAAGAGGAACAGTGATAAAGGGCACAAAAAAAAAGGTGGTGGGGGGCAAAAAATACATGAATATTATTGTGCAGCACGTAAGATTGACAGTGCACAGTGTGCTTTGAGGTAGCAGCCAAGAAATATTAATTCTGCGTGTTCTAAGGTGCATTTAAAACCCAGGAGGGCATGGTGCTACCTGCCAGAGAGCAGTAGGGTTACCGCACAGCCCCTCCCGAGAACCCTCACTGTCTACATGTATTTAAAATTGAGAGGTAGGCACCGGTGCCAGAGGTGAGGTTGTATACACAGTCCGTGTAGCGTGCCCACCCCCGAGGTCCTATATGTATGTCTTATGAGAGTGTGAGTAATGTGGATGTCTAAGTTGTGGAATACAATTGAGGCACAGGTGGCCAGAAGGGGACAGAGGGCAGACATGTCTACCCCAGTAGGCACTCCCACCCTTTGGAACCCACCAAGGCAAGGGGGCCCAGGCCCATCTGGACCCAGAGCGCTTGCCCCGGACCCACCCAGGGGCAGCCAGGCTACCAGGTCAGTAACCTTTTGTCCGTTAGCACAGACCCTCCCCCAGCCCCGCTGCACGCAGCCACGAGGAAACCATCATCTAAGAGCCACCAGAGCCCGTAACCAGGTCATGACCACAACCCCAGGTTGAGCCCGCCAAGGAAGACGTTTCTAGGGCATCCCCCGATGCCCCAAGCCTGTCCCTACTGTTTCATTTTTTTTTTTACCTCAAACAACTATCAACCTCAGATAAGAAAAGTGAAACAAATCTTGATTTTCATCTTTGTTTACTTTCTTATGACGAATTAATCACATTGTATTTGTTAGATACTTGTTGCAATTCTACTCACAAGAGGACAATATAAACATGAATTGACCTAAGCTAAAATACAAATGAACAGCACGTGTGATTTCTCACATGGCTGCTAAATACTATAGGTTCAGTGAAGGGAAGGGCCGCCCCAATGCAAATATTTTGTGACAAATATGAAAGGCTCACAGCTTTAACAAGTACCATCCCTCCTCTTTTAACCTTTATGATTAGAGCAAAATACTTTAAAACAAGTAAACAATAGATCTATTCTTCATGTGCATCCTGCTGAGCTTCTCTGGAATTTTTACCAAGTATGTTTATATTGAAGATGAAAAGAATTGGCAGGATGCTCTGACACACTGTCGGCAGCAATACACAGACCTGGCTCCTGTCAGTAATGAACAGGATAATCTCAAACTTCAGCAGCTCTCTGGTATTCTCAGTAGTACATCCTGGCCATGTATCTGGATAGGAGCGGAAAGAAATTGCTCCAACAGAGAGCAATGGCTGTGGTCAGGGGGTGGAGTGCCTACCACATGTTTCTGGTCACCAGGTGAGCCTAACGACTGTTTCGGTGTTGAAGACAGTGGCTGTCTGCAGAAATACGGATGGAATGATGCAAACGCACAGGACAACAAAGCATTCTTCTGCTACCACGCAGTAGTAGTGGAGGAGGAAAAGAGTACTGCAGGGAGTACCACGATGACCTGGCCAGTGTGGCATCTGAGACCGAGATGCTGCTTATCCAGAGAGAACTGAAGAAACATAACACCACTGAACATGTCTGGATTGGTTTGCATTTCTTCTCTCTGGTTAGACAGGCAGGCTGGCTGTGGGTGGACAGGCACGAGATGGACTACGAGGCCTGGGATGAAGGGGGGAAACCAACATGTCCTGATCCCAGGAAGGAGTGTGCAGCCATACAGGTGACAGAAGGGACTGTGGGTGTTTGGGGGGCTCATGACTGTCAAGAGAAACTTAATATTGTTTGCTACTGAGGTAATATGCTTTGCAAAATCAATTTTAAATATTCATTTTTGTTACTATAGTTGCTTGGTAGTGTCCTTTGTTCATTGTTCATTTGGCTCCTTGATGTGAATTTCTTGTCAGAAGTCTGGTAGCATTGGGGTTCAACTCTGTAAAATGCAATAATAACAATAATTTTTTTAATGTGATGCCGTTTGAGATTATCCTTTTGTTTGCATGCAGAGTGAACCCACACAATTTGCAGTGACCAGAGTTGTGTGAAACTCTGCTTCTCAAAGGGATTGAATTCTTCCGGCTCTACTTTATCCAAAAGTAAAATAAAAGAACTGGATGTTAAATAATACAGAGGTTTAAAACAACGCGTTAACGAGCTAACCGCGCCTAATGCGTTGAGGCTGTGCAGCCCCACGCACGGGCGATCCACGATAACTCGCTAACGGATATTGTCCTCATTAATGCGGTTATGGCGTTAACGTCATTTTAACGAGATTAATGCTGACAGCACTAATAATTATATGTATAATTAGGTATGCAGTCTATTCAATCTGACTTATCAATATAATGAATGAGCAATGTAGCCTAATCAATCAAATTATTTTAATGCCTGTATTTTTTTGGCATGATTCACCTTTGACCTTTGCAAACTAGTCACAGTGTATGAGGTTTCCTGCAGGAATGTGAAAGATATGAGTAAGACATCATCGACCCATCACCAGGCATGATTTTGAATAACAGAAGCACTATTGAGTATATTGTGATTGACAAACACTGAGTCATCAAATGGACACACATGGTGAAGTTGCATTACCATCAGCGGGGAGATCATAGGTTTTAAATGTTATATATAAAGCCAAGCAGTGAGCAAAAAAACATGTGAAGCACATTCCAGGGTCATTAATTGCAAGAAAGGATTAAGCTAGGTGGCTTAAGCTGTGTTAAAAAAAAACCATTTTCTGATTTCAAAACACTTAGCTGTGTCTCTAATAAAACCTCTGTAACTTTGCTCTGCTTCATTTCAACAGCATCAGGTAATGTTCATATGTTGATTCATGGTTTTCTTCCATCTTTGATCGCTGCAGAATATTTTTAAGGGGTTATCTGCTTTAAAAAGCCAGGCCCGAAAAATCTAAGTCATGTTTTTCTGTTTTACCCTCAGCTACTTTGACACAAAAGGATCTGCTGTGATGTTTGCACGTCTGGCGAAGTGTCAGCTTTGTTTTTATAAGTAGATATAAAATATGTAATGATAAATGATCAGAATTATAATATTTCTGACTGTCTGAGTCACAATTGAATTGAAATTGAATTGGGGATCGAATCAAATCTGGACCATCGGAATCAAATCAGTTATAGAAATCTGTGATGATATCTAGCCCTATTTATAATGTCTGTTTAAATGCTTGTCTGTGATTATTTTCATGTTGCCTCGAAATAAAATATCTCCTTCTGCTGTCACATGCAACTTCTGCATGTGTGTACATGGAGAAGTAAAGTGTAAAATGGACACGGTGGACTCGCTTGTCTATTACATGTTTTGCAGTGATTCTCGGGTTAACTAAGTGAGACATACAGAAAAATATATTAACATGTGATGGATTTAATGGATGATCATGTTAAAGTACAACATAGAAAAGAAGATAATGTAATCATTGTAATGAATGACTGAAATCATACAGTGTGGACATCAAGGAGGGGAGGAGAGACAAGAAAAAGAACGACACAAACACCATGCCAACAAAATAAATTGTTCTTCCTCTAGTTTTCTGTGATGGGCAGAGAACTTCAGAAGATCTAGCCTTGGGAGTTCATTGTGGGAAAAAATGCCAGAGGATTAACCACTGCTGAAAAATTATAATTATAATGGAATACTGATAATAACATCCATGCATATGCATGTACACACCGGTGCATTCATACATGTGTATGTCAAAATAAAAATAAATAAATGGGTATGCATCTGTATATAGTTAAAAAATAATTAAATCAGATAATCAAATGCCAATATTAGTAAACAAAACTGGAAGAAATTTGTTGAAGGAAGGATAGAAAAAAATAAATACATCACAAAAGGATGAAAGAAAAGAAAAGAAAAGGGAAGGAGCAGCTCATAGAACACAAAAGGGCTGCTAGAGGTAGCACTGTCAGAAATGATAGTCCTGTGTGTTTGCTGACTTCTAACATTTGGCAACATCTTTATTTTCTTTAGACTGTGATCAGCTAGCTATGAGTTGCCCCCAGGCTTTATCACAACCACCAGATCCTGGGGAGGGAGTCCATTTACCATATTTTTCAGACTATAAGGTGCACTTAAAATCCTTTAATTTTCTCAAAAATCGACAGTGCGCCTTATGTATGAATTCTGGTTGTGCTTACTTACCCTCAAATCGATTTTATGTGGTACACGGTGCTCAAAAATCTATCAAAAAATGCTTTAGTATGACTTTAGTAAGCTACGAAGCTGCACCACTTGTTGGATTGTCGGAGCATTACGGCTGCCGTAGTCAGGAGCCTCGTGAAGTAATCTGGGTCCAAAACTCCGGCCTCTTCAGGTCCCAAAGTCAAACAAACACTGCAGCATCACTGAGAGTTAAAAACTGTCTAAATTCTTTCATCTTTAATAAAATGATCAGCGTTGCTGCTTTACCAGGTGTAACAATTAAGTTTAACATCCAGGCATCCATGAAAACAGGATTTATTAAATTTAATGGAGTTAGAAGTTAGCAGGAAGTTATCTCGCTAGTTTCCACATAAACAGTAGCGGTTTTTGATACGGGCGACACGGGCGGTAGCCCGGGGCGGCATCGTGGTGGGGGGCGGCATCACGGGCATCGGCAAAAAAAAAAAAAAGAATGCTCGTTCTCATGCTGCCCCGACATCAGCCAGCGCATATTGGGAATGGCATAGGTACCGATCGGTTTTCTAACGCCCATTTGCTGGGAGTAAGGGCGCCCTCCGTTTGCGAGGTGCACCTGCTGCTTGCGGCACAGGGAGGAGAGGGCGGGGCGGCGGGGGATTCTCTGGCTGGCTGGAGCAGCATCTAATAACCAACTCGCAAAATAAAACAAAATAAAAACAAACCAACAAACACGAAAACACCAGACATTATGATACAGACTTATAATTTGCACCGATGTTTTTTCAAAATTCTATACGTGAAAAGTGAGCGCGAGAGCCCTCGGTGCGCCTGCTCGCTGCTGAAGTCAAAGTAAACTTTATTGTCATCTCCGCTACATACATTCCAGTATATAGAGAGACGAGACGACGAGGCTCCAGTTACAGCAGTGCAAGTAAACAATAAATATAAGAAGAGTAAGAAAATAAATATACACTTTAGGACTGGGGTAAAGGGATCAATAACAATTTAAAGTTTATAATTTACAGTTTGATGATTTAAAGTCTCACACACAACCCGTCGACAGGGGAGGGGGCCCGGCTGCTTCCAAATAGAGCACATTTCATTCATAATGTTGTAAATCCAAGCCCATTATGTATTCATGATTTGAATCCTGGGTTGTGCGAAATCCCAGAAATACACCTTAGACAAACTGAATCTGAACTAAGGTGTAGGTCTATTAGGTTATGTTGTGGTGATCCTCGGGTTGAGGGATTTGTGTTCATACTGGAGTGCAAAATTAAAACCAATGGAAGATGGACAAGAAAAGTTCAAAGCCATCAGGTGCTCAGTTTAGAAAAAAGAGAAAAGAAGAGGAGGAGAAACGAGCAAAAGATACAGGTAAGCAGACGTGTCATTGAATAATGGCAGGTCATCCTGAAACAATCAGAATCAGAATACTTTATTAATCCCTAAGGAAATTGTGTGGGTTACAGTTGCTCCAAGAAGAAATGGTAAAAATAGTAACAGTAACAGACTAAACTCCAAACAATACATTATGTTACAGATTTTAATATTAATTAGTCATTGTCAATTGTTGATTTGTCCTGTTCTCATTGTATGAGGAATTATGATGGCTGTTTGGTAGCCGTTTGCATACAATGCATACTCTCTCTCTCTTCATTTCTGTGTGTGTGTGTGTTTCTCTGGTGAAATTCAGTATGGTTCCTACAACAGTTTTATGTTAATGTACAATCCTTAATATGTTTTATGTGTGTGTGTGTGTGTGTGTGGGGGGGGGGGGGCAAACAGGCTAGGACCGCCACTGCACATAAACATGATATACCATGTTCTGACTGAGAGATTTCTGAAAAAATTAAAACGTACAGCTCTGCTATCACTTCCTACATAAATGAAGACAGAAAACTAAACAGCAGTGACATATGTAGGGTTATTGAAGTTGGCCTAGGTGGTATATAATGATGTACTATGTGATCGTTAGCAACACAGCTATGTTAGCATAACATAAACACAGTGAAGCTTGAGGATGAACGCTAACTTTTTTCCACTCAATAAAAGTTAACGTGAGGGTTCCCGATGGTTAGGGAGAAATTCAATCGCATGGCAGGATGCTGTAAACTGACCAAACTTCAGTCAGGAGAACAACTGAGATAATCCAGCCACAATACGAGGTTAGTTATTAATATACTGCAACAACATGGGAATAGAGCAGCTGCGAGAGAATTCAGCATTCATGAATCAATGGTACGGAAGTGGAGGAAGCAAGAAGAATGAGTTCGGTAAAATTTGACCTATCTGACTAATTTGTTTAGCTTAATGCACTTTATAATCCGGTGTACCTTATGTATGAAAACAGACCTGTTCATCGACAGTGCACCTTATAATCCAGTGTGCTTTATGGTCCGAAAAATATGGTAAATGGCAGTCAGATTACTCTCTTCTTAGTACAGAAAACATTGGACCGTGGAGTTACATAGTTGGTAGTTTTCTGCTCTCTCTCATTGTCAGAGGAGTCTTGCTGGAGATAGAAACATTCTGAAGTCCTCAATCCTGTTGACATGCCTTCTTCAATGGAAGCTGAGTCTAGGGAAAGTGGCAGCAGAGAGAGATATCTGCTCTCTACTTCTCTACTTGGAGCGCTGACCCTATGACCTGAACCTGTTAAGGAGCAGACAATGGATATGAGAAGAGGGTTTGTTAGTTTCTCTCTCTGACCACTGCAGGGTGCTGATCACTCACTTATATTTTCATGTTTTGTTTTCACTTCCTTTTAACATCAGCAGAGTGGGTGCTTTGCATTTTGCATTTCCTCAAGACACCAGTTGCATCTCTTCCTTATATCTAAACTGCAGCCAGTAAACATGTAATTGAGTGGAAGGGGAAGGCATATCTACACAAATTTTTTAACAAGTATACATGGATTTTATATTGCTGTCATATTCCTACTGGCAAACACAGGAACTACCCAAAATTATAAAAATACAGAATAAAATTTATTTTAAGTCCAGTTCTGTGGTTGTAAATGGCCCTGCCTGCCTTTCTTTTGGTTAACACGGAACTTTTATAAGGTAGGAATGATAATAAGATAGGAAACCATTAAAATAACAAATTAGAAAAACAAATTAAAATTTTCACGTTTGCACTTGTGAAAATTTTAATTTGTTTTTTTAATTGAATGTTAGAAATACAGATGACTGGATCTCCGTACAGGAAATGAGATGCTGGCTGGTATAGCCAAAGTGTTTTTGCTGCCCTAGTAAAACAGCTGGTGACCTTCTGCAGTTTATGGAAAGAACAGCAAGAGCACAATAATCTTCAAACTGTAGTTCATGGGTTACTAGTTCCCTGATTGTTGAACTTGTGCTGAGTCTTACTAGACTGAGAATATTTGATTGTTTTCACAAATGCTTTGTTCAGAGGTTCTATTCTTTTCTTCTGTTGAAACAAAACATTTTTCTTCGTGTGTTTATTTATTATTTTTAATTAATTTAGTTTTCAGCTATTTTAGTGTCTTGAAAAAAATTAAGACAAACAAACAATAAAACCCACCAACAACAAATCTATTGTTATTGCTAAGGTATAGCTGTATACAGAGACTCTGGACAGGAAGAACCTGGAGTTCTTCCTTCCTTTTTTATGTGTTCAAGTGACCTTAGTATCCTAGTAACCAACCTTTTTCATATATGAGCTTGGTTCAGACAATATGCTGTAAATTTATTTACATTATTTTGAATATCTATATGATTGTTACATTTTGTTTTTCTATCTTTTATCAGGTTTCTGCGAAAATATGGCTCATTGAAAAAAGTCCTCATCTAGTCATGCAAAAAAATTGAGCCACTTGGTCTGCTGAGACCTGGTTTGGAAGAAATGGTTGTTTTACTTTAAACGAATCAATAATTTGTTTAGCATGCTCTGTTCCAGTAGATTTCAGCTTTACATCTGCTCTGGGTTTCCACTCATCATACCATGTTTTTAAATCTAGGACTCCGCCAAAAGTCACCATCAACAAAATCACCAAAGCATGTCAACCTTGTGAAGAGACATTTTTGTGAGTGGTTTTTTTTTTTTTTTTTTGTAATTATAAATGAAGATAATTTATTTTGTTTAGTCTTTTGTAACTGCAGGCGATGCCGTAGCTCATTTGTCATTCATTTCCATATTAACCAGATAAGCGAGAAAAATGAGCTGAATCTAAAAATTTACTTAGGTAAAATTTCTTGAAGAAACAATTAGGCTAAACTTTTAATTTAAGTTTAATCATCAAGTAATCTTTATTTCCTAATATTATGTGCACACATTTACATACTTGTTTGCCTGCATTTTTGACTGGAAGCTTTTATAACCGCTGCACTGTAGAGAACAATGAACTGTTTTCATCATTTTTTCAGTCAGCTGATTTCAAAAGAAAATACGTGTTATTTTTTATAAAAATGGTAATAAAGTACAAGAAAACAGCAACTGTGCAACAGCTGTACTGGACACTGACTGATTCACTGAAAGGACTGCCCTATGCAAATACTTTTTGACAGACAAACATAAAAAGTCACATCTCCAGCAGATATCATCAAACCTCTCTGTATCTTTGTTGCTCTTGAGAACTCTTTGAAGCAACACAGCAATGAATCCAATTTTTGCCTGCATCCTGCTCCTGCTGAGCTTGTCTGGAACTTTTACAAAGTATGTTTACATTGAGGAGGACAACAGCTGGAAAGAGGCTTTAGATTACTGTTGCCGGCACTATACAGACCTGGCCCCTGTTAATAATGAACGCGACATCCACAAACTTCAGGAGCTCTCAGGTGGCACAACTGAAAAGATCTGGATAGGACTGATAAGGAGTTCCTCAGACAAAAACAAATGGTTGTGGTCAGGAGGTGGAGAGGTGTCCAGGTTTTTCTGGGAAGTTAAACAACCTGACAATAAGAGTAATGACAATTATGGCTATACTGAGAAAAACAGGTGGCATGATTCAGACAGAGGTGGTAAGGAACACTTTTTCTGCTACTGGCCAGTGGTGGCAACGGAGAAAAAAACTTGGGAGGAAGCACTGGAGTACTGCAGGGAGCACCATAACGACCTGGCCAGTGTGGCATCTGAGACCGAGATGATGCTGATCCAGAAAGAGCTGAAGAAACATAACACCACTGAACATGTCTGGATTGGCTTGTGCTTCTTGTCCAGAGACTGGCTGTGGGTGGACGGAGAGGAGCTGGACTACGAGGCCTGGGGTGATGGGGGAAAACCATTGTGTCCGCACCCCATGATGAAGTGTGCAGCCCTACAGGTGACAGGAGGGACTAAAGGTGTTTGGGAGGGTCATGATTGTGTGGAGAGACTCAATTTTATTTGCTACTGACGATCCAGGAGAGACGAATAACTGCGGCCTTAGCGACAACCGTTAGTGATCCCTTATGTGTCAGGAGTATAGGAACAGTTGAGACACATTTTTTCTAAACACCGCGCCTCTGTGGCTTTTAACCCTTTAAGACCTACCATAGAACCAAGTCTGCCAGAGCTTATCTTTATATTTTTACATGCTGTAGTGCCATTTTTGGGAGCATTTCAAGTTGCTCCACATCAATACAACGGTTATAGCCCAAATTTTAATTATCTGCATGCATTAAGTCCATAGTAACTACATAAATTGCAAAAGAAAGTGCAATAAACTACAAAAAAATTGAAAATTGTTTTTGTTTTTTTTACATATATTTCTAGTTACAGAAATTTAAGAGGTTTAAATAGTTACCAACTAAAGGAAATTTATTTTGAATGTCTTTATAGTTTTATTTTTGAGATACACCACTTTTTACATACTGCAGGAAAAACGAAAATAAATATTATAATGCAAATTTGCTAAAAAAACAGGATGTGCATCAAAATAAACTATTTCCAGCAGTGCAGTTTGCACTTTAAGCATCCCAGAAACGATACAGAAAGGCATAAAGTCAAACATGACTTATAAAAACACCAGTATAGGCTTATAAGGTCCTGAAGGTAAAAAACTACATCTTCCGCAAAAATGACGTCACTTCCGGTTTTGGCAGGTAATGGCGGACACGCGATAGTTTGCGCTGACCTCTATTCCAACTTGGGAAGTGTTATGAACAGCTGATCGGATCGGCAAAGCGTTTTTCTGGAATATTATGTTTTTGTTGCTGGAAGTGCTTTTTATGGAATTTTTGCAAAGCTATATGTGTAAGGAAACCGTGACCTAGGACAGGCTGATGGCATAAGATGTAAGTACAACTCCTCCAGTTTTTATATGCAAAAAAAATTATTGCGCTAGCTTACGTAGTTCCAGTACTACAGGGATTTAAAAATAGTTACGCAACTGGTCTTAAAGGGTTAAACACATCCTGGAGAGGGAGGAACGCTGGTTTGAGCACGGAGTCAAGGAGGCCATTTAGTGAAAAGGGAAAGACCGTCTCTGAATCAAGGAGGGGGCCTAAGGGTGCAACTTTCACCATCTTACAATGCTGTGATTGCAACCATTCCCTCATGGCCATTGATTAGTGGTTGTTGATCAATGGTCATGACAATTTGCATATCAATATCATATATCAATATCATATCAATTTGCAGATCAAGGAACTGACCCCACAGTCCATTTTTCATTCAGTGGGCTGGTTTCAGTCATTGTGCAAAGGTACTGTTTATAAGATTGGGGAAACCTGCAGTCAGCTGAGACTGAAGAAGTCACTTGGATGAGTGACAAAGCATTTCTCTCACTGAAAATGCTACGTCCAGATGAACAGAATGAACAGAAGCATGCTGCGTTACTGCATTACTAAACCGTGATTTTGTTTGCGAGAGTGACGTGACGTAAGCGAGTGCGGCGTATGTGGCAACAACTGTGTGCAGATCAAAAATAGATAATATAACGAGTGCGGGAGAGAGTATGACCGTGCAGTGTTTAAAGTGTGGAAGTACTGACCTTACTTTGAGTTTGATTCCGTAAAAAGTGACAAAAACATTAGCGTCTGCTGTTCACTGCGTGGGAAGAAAACTTCTTTTTACAGTGAAAAAACCCCTAAACTTCTGAGCAAGCACCGAGTACGCTGCCACGGGAATGTGAACTTCACAGAGAAACTCCCGGATCCTTCCACTGACATGACCACTGCAGCACACCTGCACCAGGGTAAACCTCCGCCTGCCCCACTCCTGCTAAACAGGTGAAAATAGATTTAAGAGCAACAGGACCGCTGAGTCTTTGATTTTATTTATTTTCTGCTGTGTTTTACTTGCATCTATTTGAAAGAGTGATGTAAACACAAAAAACTATTTTATTTTATACGCTGGAATATGCAGAAAATAGGTTTAAATGTTAAACAACTTTATCCAGTCAGTGAATCTTGCATATAGTTTAATTTTTGCTTGATGCATAACATTAAAAGACTCAAACTAATAAAGCAAGTTTTAAAAAGAGACTTTTTTATTTGATTACATTTTATATGATGGATTATGCAGAAAAAGTAGAATTGGGCTGAAAGATCTATTGCTTTATTACCTATTCAGGTATCATGTTTTAAAAAAGTAACTAAGTAACGACCCCCACCAGTTTGCCTAGAGAGCAAATCGGTCCATGGAGGATGCCATCACCGTCACCCTTCACAGAGCGCTGAGCCATCTGGACAACAGGAAAAGCTACGTTAGGATGCTCTTCGTGGTCTACAGCTCACCGTTCAACATCATAATCCCAGACATGCTCACCACCAAACCAGACGTTGAATGCAAGGTTGATTTCAACAAGGGACTCGTGGCTGCTTGTTAATCCTCCCTGTTAATCATGGCGAGGATTAACAGGGTGTGACTCATGGCATGATGGTCTAATGCAGTGAACTGTGAACAGAGGAGAGTTTGTTCACAGTTCACTGAGATTATATCTCTGGGTTGGCTGGTTGTGCATTTATTTAACAAACCACTACATTCCTAATAAACAGTCTGCTTGGATGACAGACTTATTTTTTGGCTTGCTCACAGAGCATTGTATGTAGTGGCTCACTTTGATTTATTGATTGATTGATTTTTTATGATTTATCTGTAAATCTGCATATAGGAATGATGAATCTTATTCAAACACTGTCAACAGCTGACTTTTTGGGGTTTGAAAGCTGATAAATATGTGAGTTTGTTGATGAGTTTGTTCCCAATGATGTCATTTTTTTGTTTTCTATTTCTGCTTTGACTTGCCCATCCATTTTCTTTTATTTATTAAATTCTGGTTTAGGGAGGCTGAAGCCTATCCTTGCACAAGTTGCCGGGCTAACAAAAAGAGTGGGTGGTGACTAAAAGAATAAAACTGCATATACAGGAGGCAGAAATGAGGATCCTTGTGTGGTTGGGCTCACCCTCAGAGGGTGGAGGCTGAAGAGCTCTACTACTAAAGAGTATTTTGGATTAATTGTAACCCTGCAAAAATAATAATAATAATGGCATTTGTTTTCTTCAGATGACATTATTAACTAACAATGCTTTGAGAAAAAAACTTTTTTCTGTTATTATTATTTTCATATTTGCTTCTTGGACTTATTAAACTTATTTGTGGGATCCCCAGAGACTAGTTTAGTCAGTGCATGATAAACATTTTGACAGGATGAAGCTTAAATTTGTTCTCTTGTCATCTTCATTTGTTCTCCAAATACGATGATGTAACATGAAAACAACTTTGTCCTGTCAACCAAAAATATAATTTGTTTGTGTCTTGTGAGCCTAAGCAACCCTCATGCAAATTTTTAAAATTTGGTTATTGTGCTTGTTGTCATTGACCTTAGGCTTCATCGGTTCTTCTGTATTTCCAGATTGCACTGAAAAGAACATAATTTAAGTGAAAGATGTTTAGAAGAAAAGGTAGCACAATGGTTCGGTGTCATGGTCCATGCACCGCTGGCACAGGTTGTTGAGTATGGTTTTGGACTTATTTGTTTGTATGAAAGAATAAGTTAATTATGTTGTAGTTCCTGAGTATAAGTATATACATTATTCTTTCATGTACGTGTGTCTGTTTTCTCCCTTCAGGTCTCCATGTCTGTTTATCCCCAGTCCCAGTGTCAAGCCTACATAGCCATCTGAGTGTCAGTGTGTGTTTCTTCCTGTTTTATTTTGATAGTCTCCTGGCTCATCTGTATTTGTTCAGTTTTGCTTCTTCTGTCTCGTCAGTCCCCTCTGTCCCCTGCCATGCCCTCTTCTAATCTCCCCTAATGGTATGTGAGCCTCTGTCCTTCTGTTATTTTTGTGTCAGTAAATAGGTCAATCTAAATTGTTGCTAGGTGTGAATGTGAGTATGGATGGTTGTCCTACTCATTGTGTTAGCCCGGAGACTTGTTCAGAGTGTCCCTATGGCTGCTAGGATAGGCTTGGCTGCTTGACTTTCAGAATACTGAAGTGGTCCTACCTACTTTTCAGCATTCTGCAAACCTCGGGTGGGTTACGTTTACAATGTGATCCATGTACTAGTGTTTCAGGGTTGGAATTTTATTTGCTACTAAACAAGATCAGGACCCACCACTGCATCCAAAGGTGGAAGTGTTTGTAAACCAGTCTACCTCCTAATCCCCAGTCTTCAAATAAGTAGTTGTCCATGGGACTTGAAAAAGGTGAAGTAGACACACAAGGAGCATCACCTTGATGTAAAATGTAAATGAGTCAGTACACTATAAGGAGAACGAGTAGTCCTGTCAGCACAAATGTATAGTCATGGGAATAACTGAGAAGTTGCTGTTCATGACTTTGAGAATCTTGGTCATTTGTCAACTTCCAGTCAATTGGAGTTTTGAAAACATACCTAATTGTTAGTTAGGACCCAAATTTTTGATCATCAGAACTTGCTGAGGAAGGGTTATTGAGAATTTACAACAGTTATAGGACTGGACCAGTATTCCTGGTTTGCTCGTTGCAAGAACTGAGATGGAAAAAGGTGGACTTTGAGTTAAGTAGCATGCTCTGCTTGCTTGTTCAAACAAAAAGAGTGGCTGGGATGGTGTCATGGGCTGGGTCTCTGACCAAGCATTTTGAGTTCATGTATTGTTGAGTTCTTATAGTAGTATTGAAGATATGCTAACTTTTTGTTGTTGCTATTATTAGCTAAGATTTGAGAGTCCTTGTATTTTGTTTTCATTATTTAGGTTAGGTTCATCTAGTGATCCAAAAGCTCATTCTAAGTTGCCATGTTAGTTCTTCTGTTTATTAGGTTCCTCTTGTGTTTTCACCCCTGTGTTCCTCGCCCTTCGGATGCCATGTCAGTCCACCATGTTAAGTCCATATCGTTGTCTGTCCTGTGTTTCAAGTTTTATAACTCATGTCATGTCTATGTATTATGGTTCCTGTTTTACTTTGAAGGGGTCTTGTGTTCTATGTTCATTGTTTTAGTTTCAACAAGGTCCGCGTCAGGTGTTGAGGAACCAGGGCACCCTGACGACAAGTGGGCTACTGGAACAAGAAGGCATCGGTGGGCAAGAGACGAAAACAGGGCGTTGTTGGAATGCTACTACGCAAGTAACCCTGGCGGAAGGGGTTACATGAATAGGATGAGGGACCTATGGATTCTTCGATACCCAACATCCACAATGACAGCGAAACAACTAGTAGCTCAGTGTTCCAACATTCGAAAGAAGGGACTGCTCTCACAGCTAGAGATTGACGAGGTACAACAGCTAGAGATTGACGAGGTACAACATAAATGCTACGGCAAGGAGGAGTCAGGACGCCAGGTCAGGGGGGCCAGGTCATCACCCCCACCCGAGATTGGGTACATAGCCCCAAGTGCGATAGGAGGAGGATCGTTGAGTGCAAGAGGAACTGACCTGAAAGATAGGATCATGGTCAAGCTTGAAACCTGGATCCCCCGTAGCCGGTTACCAAGATTACGTGAAGTACCCTCAGAAGGTCTGCTAGATGATATTAATGCAGCACTACGGATGATACCTACAGCCACGATTACCGACACTAACAAGCTGATCTACAATACGGCAGCAGTGATCAGTGAGATGCTTGGCTACAAGTTGAACAGCCACAAGGGGCAGTACCCTCCTTGGAGAAGGAGGCTAGAGGGCAAGATCAAAGTAGCACGGAGGGAGGTTAGCCAACTAACGGAGTTGCAGAAAGGCGCGACAAAGAAGGTGCATAAGAAATACAGCAAGCTGTCCATAGCTGAGGCCTTGGAAACTGCCAAGCAAAGACTCACAGCCTTGGCCAGCCGCTTGGGAAGGTACACCAGAGAGATAGAAGGCAGGAGAATAAACCAGCTGTTCTCCACAGAACCAGCAAAGGTGTACTCTCAGTGGCAAGGGAACAATAAGAGAACAGCACCACCAAGACTGGAGACGGAGCAATACTGGAAGAGCATATGGGAGAAGGACGCAACCCATAACGGCAATGCTCAGTGGCTAGTGGATCTGAGGGCAGACCATAACGACCTCCCTGAACAGGGTCCAGTAACCATCACAGTGGCAGATATCCAAGAAAGGGTCTCCAGTATGAAGAGTTGGACAGCACCAGGGCCCGACATGGTTCACGCCTACTGGACTACTACACTCCACGAGCGTCTGGCAGCACAAATGAACCAGCTGCTAGTTAATGAGAGACACCCGGAATGGCTAACCGAAGGTCGGACGGTCCTGATCCCCAAGGACCCCAAGAAGGGACCGGTCCCATCCAACTACCGACCAATAACCTGCCTCAGTACTACATGGAAGCTCCTGTCAGGCATCATATCGGCTAAGATGAACAGGCACATGGGTCAATACATGAGCGGGGCACAGAAAGGGATTGGCAAGAATACCAGAGGCGCAAAACACCAGCTACTGGTAGACAGAACAGTCAGCCAAGACTGCAAGACCAGACTGACCAACCTGTGCACAGCCTGGATTGATTACAAGAAGGCCTATGACTCAATGCCCCACAGCTGGATACTGGAATGCCTAGAATTGTACAAGATCAACAGGACCCTAAGAGCCTTCATCAGGAACTCAATGGGGATGTGGCGTACAACACTAAGGCCAACTCCAAGCCCATAGCACAAGTCACCATCAAGTGCGGGATCTACCAAGGAGATGCTCTGTCCCCACTGCTGTTCTGCATAGGCCTGAACCCCCTCAGTGAGATCATTAACAAGACTGGCTACGGATACCGACTACGAAACGGAGCGATTGTCAGCCACCTCCTGTACATGGATGACATCAAGCTGTATGCCAAGAGTGAACGAGACATCGATTCACTGATCCACACTACCAGGCTATACAGCAATGACATCGGGATGTCGTTCGGACTGGAGAAGTGTAGTCGGATGGTAACAAAGAGAGGGAAGGTAGTCAGAACTGAGGGGATCGAACTACCAGAAGGCAACATTGCAGACATAGAGGACAGTTACGAGTACCTGGGGATCCCGCAGGCGAATGGGAACCATGAAGAGGCCGCTAGGAAAGCTGCAACCACCAAGTACCTGCAGAGGGTCAGGCAAGTCCTGAGGAGTCAGCTGAACGGTAAGAACAAGATCTGGGCAATCAACACCTACGCCCTGCCCGTGATCAGGTACCCTGCTGGGGTAATAGGCTGGCCAAAGGAGGAGATAGAAGCCACTGACATAAAGACAAGAAAGCTCCTGACCATGCATGGAGGGTTTCACCCCAAGTCCAGCATCCTGAGGCTGTACGCTAAGCGGAAGGAAGGAGGCCGGGGACTGGTGAGTGTCAGCACCACAGTCCAGGATGAGACAAGAAACATCCACGAATACATCAAGAAGATGGCCCCAACTGACAGCGTGCTCAGTGAATACCTCAGGCAGCAGAAACCCAAGAAAGAGGAGGAAGGCGAGGAACCATCATGGAAGGACAGGCCCCTGCACGGTATGTACCACCGGCAGATAGAGGAGGTGGCTGATATCCAGAAATCCTACCAGTGGCTGGACAAAGCTGGACTGAAAGACAGCACGGAGGCACTAATCATGGCAGCACAGGAACAAGCACTGAGCACAAGATCCATAGAGGCTGGGGTCTATCACACCAGGCAAGACCCCAGGTGCAGGCTGTGTAAAGATGCCCCTGAGACAATCCAGCACATAACAGCAGGGTGCAAGATGCTAGCAGGCAGGGCATACATGGAGCGCCATAACCAAGTGGCCGGCATAGTATACAGAAACATCTGTGCCGAGTATGGCCTGGAAATTCCGAGGTCAAAATGGGAGATGCCCCCAAGGGTGGTGGAGAATGACTGGGCTAAGATCCTGTGGGACTTCCAGATACAGACGGACAAAATGGTGGTGGCTAACCAACCGGACATAGTGGTGGTAGACAAACAGAAGAAGACGGCCGTAGTGATTGATGTAGCGGTTCCGAATGACAGCAACATCAGAAAGAAGGAACACGAGAAGCTGGAGAAATACCAAGGGCTCAGAGAAGAGCTCGAGAGGATGTGGAGGGTGAAGGTAATGGTGGTCCCCGTGGTAATCGGAGCACTAGGAGCAGTGACTCCCAAGCTAGGCGAGTGGCTCCAGCAGATCCCGGGAACAACATTGGAGATCTCTGTCCAGAAGAGCGCAGTCCTGGGAACAGCTAAGATACTGCGCAGGACCCTCAAGCTCCCAGGCCTCTGGTAGAGGACCCGAGCTTGAAGGATAAAACCGCCCGCAGGGGCGAGATGGGTGTTTTTTGTTTTACATATTCGAGGTGCAACGATACACAAAATTCACGGTTCGGTCCGATACTTTGGTGTCACGGTTCGATATTTTTTCGATACAAAAAAATGCTCATGCCTTTTTAATTTGTCATTTATTAAAATTATAAATATATATTTTAACTCAAAAGTACAGTTTTTAAATTTAATGTTGCTGAAACAAGAAAATAATAATAATAATAAAAAAATATCTATCTGATCAAAAAATCACTCATCTTTGGAAAAAGAGTTTATTACAGAGAAATGGCTCTTTCCAAAATAAAAGCCATACTATACGCTTTTTCTGGGGTATATTCTCAGCAGCATATTAAACATATCAGGTCCCCATAAGGAGAATCATGTGCTAACAATGACTCAGGTAAAGTTTGTAGCATGCGTGCTTGTTGTATTTGTCTGCTTCCACTTGTCTTTGCACTAGGATGATGTCGGCGTAAATGTGCAGTCATATTCATTGTGTTCCCACTAGTGCTGTCAGCGCTAATCTCGTTAAAATGACGTTAACGCCATAACGCGGCAAATCTCCTTTAACGAGTTACCACGGATCGCCCCGTGCGTGGGGCTGGACGGCGTCAACACGTTAACGAGCAAACTGCGCTACGCACTAGTTCCCACCAATGTAATTGAGCATTGCGTGGCACATCCGACATACTGTTTTACTTTTGTCCATGACGCGCTTACCATCAGGGTCATACTTCACATGAAGACCAAAATAGTTCCAAACGCCAGATCTGAATGAGGGTGGGGGAGGCTCAATTTCGGGTAGCGTTGAGGCAATTGCCATGTTGCAACGAGCTTAGCTCCCCCCCCACACACACACACACAAGAGCACTCTGCGCTCGACAGTGCAGCCTAGGCAGAGTAGTGAAACGCAGATCCACTGAGCTCTCAACACAGACAGCATCGTCAGAAGAAAAGTTGATAAAATAAATTAAAAATTTTGTATTGTTCGATACATATGCGTACCGAACCGAAAGCACTGTATCGAACGGTTCAATACCGATACATGTATTGTTGCACCCCTAATATATATATATCTGTGCAAGGCAATTTATATTATAATGCCCTACAATTATAGCAGAGACCTTACAATATTGTGAGGGTACCCTATATTAAACAATATTCTGCTCTGCACCTATGTATATGAAGTTAACTTGAACTGAAGTGATATGGCTTCAATTTCTCCTTAAATAATTTCTCTTTATCTCTTTATTTATTTTCCAGTGAAATGCTATGACAATATAAAAAACGACTTGCTCTCACTGCAGAATAATATGGTTTGTTTGTTTGCCGCCCATCCCTTGTGCTTTGCCTTAAGCAAATTCTTAAATTTGTTTCGGGCGTCCTCTTCCAAGAACCTTTGGATTTATGTCTGTCTGTGTATGTTTCAAAAGGCTATTATTATTAGTAGTAGTAATATTATTTCCTAACTCTGGAACCCCTATAACAACACCAACTAACAAAATTACCCCTTTCTGACCCCCATGTCAGGAGATATTTGTGTGGTTAAAAATAATTTCTGTGAATTTACTTAAAATGCTTTAAGTCTTTTTTATACAGCCTTAGCTACCTATTTTACTTGCTTATTTAATGCTGGGACAGGTTCGGGGCCCTGTAAGCAGTTTTATGGGCTGTCAAAAAAGAAGAACGTTAAAGCAGCTGTGGTTTCTCACTCAGCTTGTGATTATTGTGTGGTTCAGAGAATGAAAGGGCCGACCTATATGCAAATGCATGTCTGAAGGACAAGCATAAAAGGTGACAGCTCCAGAACAGATTTCCCAAATCTTTTTAAATCCAAGAGAACAATGGACAGACTCTTCACTTACATCCTGTTCCTGTTGAGTTTGTCTCGGACTTTTAGTAAGTACATTTACATCAAAGATCAGAAGACTTGGAATGAAGCTCAGGATTACTGTCGGAAAAGCTACACAGACCTGGCCCCTGTCAGTAATAAACAGGACTTGAACAAACTTCAGAAGATGATAAACCCCCCAGACCTTGCCTGGGTAGGACTGCAAAGAATTTCAGGCACAAAGAATTGGACCTGGTCAGGAGGTGGACCAATGGAGGTTGCTTGGGCATATAGCCAACCCGACAATGGCAATTCAGATACAAATGGCTATATCGATGGCAATGGACTGAATGATGGAAAAGGAAGTGATAGAAGACCCTTCTTCTGCTACAGTCCAAAAGTGGTGAATGAGAAAAAGACTTGGGAGGAAGCTCTCGAGTACTGCAGAAAGAGCTACAATGACCTCGCCAGTGTGGCATCAGTGACCGAGATGTTGCTGATACAGAGAGAACTGAAAAAGCAAAACACCACCGGTCCCTTCTGGATTGGATTGCATTTCTTCTTTAAAGACTGGCTGTGGGTAGATGGGCTGGAGCTGCGCTACGCATCTTGGGGTCAAGGGGTAAAACCAACATGTCCAGAAGTCCAGAGTGCAGAGTGTGCAGCCTTACAGGCAATGGAATGGTTGGCCAGTGACACAACCTCGGCTTCTTCTGGCACGTCTCTTATTGGAAGTGTTTCTGATTTTTTAGCAAATACTTTGTGGAGAGATACTGCAGCTCTTGCTGCAACTGTATATAATACTGGAGGTGTCTGGGGGGCTCATAACTGTGAGGAAAAACTTAATTTTATTTGCTATTGAGCAATTTTGCAAAATTAATTTGAATTACCCTTTAATAATTGTGGTTGCTATACTTTGGTTGTTCATTTCCATTTTCAATTTCTGTTTTGCTCCTTGTGGTGTGTTTGATTCTTTTCTTTCTTTCTGTGGTAAGGGGACACTTGATAAAATTAAAGAGTGCTGGGTAGATTTGAAAACATCAAAACAATGAACATAGAAAGCAAACTCCGGTAGATAAAATGACATAAGTAAATACAAACGAGATTAGAGTAATGTCTATATTTCAAAATTAATAAAAAGTCAGGCTGAAGAGGGAGGAATTAAGTTTAGTACTATTATTACACTTAGGTCAGCTTTTTGTCCTGCAATTTTAGACTGAAAACTGAGTTGTGCAGCAGAATCCAGGCGTTATAAGTCCTACATAAATACATACTGGAAAAATAAAACATAATTAATAACAACATACGTATACTCCTAAAAATGAAACTATTTTCAAGCTTTTTTTGTTTGTTTTCTTTTTTCTTTCTATTGATATAATGCTAATCTTTTGGTTCTGGTAGAATATCTTTTAAAATGATATACTCTCATTTCACTCAGTTCCCAAAATGTTTTAATTGTTGTGCTTCATGATGAGTAAACAGATATTGAACTATGTTGTGACAGAATTTGGTTCTTTTACTGTAAATAGAAATAATCATGTTCCACAAATGGATGAGTAGGCTGCTTTTTCAGTTTTTCTTTTACTCTCACTACAATATCTGAAAGGCAAACCAGTGTAACTCTAGAACAAGTAGGTGTCTTACAGTAAGTGCTCAGTTAGTGAATCAGTTAGGCCTATTAAATACACAGTGTGTGATTTTCTCAGGCAAGGGAAAGAATCACACTACAAATTATGGCAGATTTAAAAATAAAAACCCAGTTAAAATAAAATCCAAGTCAAATATCATCATTAAATTTCTTGCTTAGTTGGGGGAGGTCCCAGGAAACCAATTTCTCTTTCTGACATTTAGAACGCATGACAAAATTTCCTGTTTTGTCTTTTGTAGCATGCACTAAAAGAACATCTATTTTTATTAGATTTGAGTGATATGTTAAAATTTTCCATCCTAACACATGCTAGTATCAATTAATTCCTTATGTCTGTGATACCTGTAGGATTATAGTTCAAACTATACATCAAACTGTACATGAAACTGATGTACATTCAAGCAGCATTTTTAATGTAGCACAGAACACACACCATTGAGCAAACAGGTTGTTAATTTATTGCTAAACTGCATAAAAAATGATTTAGCAGTGACAGGTCACACAAGTTCGTATGTTTGACACTGGACACATTTTGAAGTTGGCCAACTGTGGAATGTGTTACTTGCAGTGGCCGCCCTGTTCAATCACAGAATCTCTGTGAAGTTTGCATAGCAACACACGTCATCTCTGGTGACAGAGTTTAATCATGCTAGACTTTTAAAAAGCAACAAAAAGCAACAGTGGTGCAGAGAGTCCAAATATCTATGTGTACAAAAGCTGCTTATCTCTGCACAAACGCCACTGGATTTTTACAAGAGACCACAGTTTGCTCAGAGTTTTGAGATCTTCACTATTTCATTAAAAATGCTTTTTTGATATGTCAGTTTTGATGTCAATAGTTAGCAATGGATAGATAGAAGCTACAGACATAATGGTACAATATATGGGCTACAAAAGGTCCAGCAAGGTTTGACGCTCTACCTTGTTGGATGCTGGCTGTGTCTGGGTCTGAGTCTGACACCTGCTGGACACTTTATATAACTACCTTTGTTTGCAACTGTGTGCCGTTGATCTGTTTCAACTTACTGAGGAATGGATCAGTATATTTTATTTACTTTAATTTTGCATAAAGATAAACCATAAAAATGAAAATGAAATTTACAAGCAAAGGCAGTGAAGATGGTCCAAACAACTGTGTATACACAGGCTGGTCGATTTTACAAGACCACTGTTTGTGTAACATGCAATATAAATGCACCTCAAAGAACGTGCAGTTATATGCAGGGAAATGTGGACAATCATGTCTTTACCAGTTATTAAGAAATGACTGTTGCTAATTTTGGTAATGACAATAGGATACATAGGGTCAAATATAACTGCTTTTTGGGAACAACAATTGGAAGAAATTAGAAAATATCAGTTTGTTGCAATGTAAGCTTTACCACAATAGCAGCTAGAAGTGCAGGAGAGGTGGCTGGGCTACCTGCTTCATGCGTCTTTTAGAGGCCCTAAAGAGGCAGCAGTCCAGTCTAGTGTATTAATGAGCTTTGTGTGTGTGTGTGTGTGTGTGTGTGTGTGTGTGTGTGTGTGTGTGTGTTTTGACCTAGAATGCAAATGATAGTTGCAGACTATTGCAGTAAATCAGGTGAATCTGTTCAGGCAAGACTTTCACTACAAAGCTGTCAACATAAGAAGTCACTTTCTGGATGTAACCTATGGATATGTAACCAACTATCTAAATAAATAAATAAATAACCACATATCACGTGTTTTGTGTGTTTTTTGTTCTTACATGATTTTATTTATCTAGTTCTTTTCAAGATAAATATCACAAAAAGCTCCACAAAAAATGCTGAAAAACCAACAAAGACTTACCCCATCAATTAATTTTTCTTCCACTTATTTAGTTCAGCATCACAGGAGGCTAGCGGTCACCAGAGGCCGCCCTGTCACCAGTCTATCACAGGGCTAATGCATAGAGACAGACAACCTTTCAGTTTAGAATTGGCAATAAATACCTTACCTCAAAATGTGTCATACATGTCCTTAGACTGTAGGAGAAAGCCCGAGTACTCGGAGAGAACCCATGCAAGCTTTGCACAGAAGGGACCGAACCAGCCGGTAGATGTGAACTGAGTGCCTCACAACAACCCATTGCTGTTGTGAGGCATCACTGTTAACCACTGCACAACCGTCCAACCCAGGGAAGAAGTGATTCCTGTAAATTGTGGATGGACAGATGCAGTGCCATGGCACAAGCTGTCATCTATCCTTTGTTCAAATGACGTAGACAGTAAGGCATCAGAGTTTCACAATGCTGGTGCTAAAATCCCCAGGAAAATTAGAGATTATTAAGATTTCCAGCAAATGTTGGTAACAATGATGGGTGATTCATACTAATAATAATAGGTCAATAAAATCAAAAGAAAAAGTAAATCAAATAAATTCAGTAAAACATAAATAACTCACACGGACCATCCGATGTTCTTGAAGATGCTATTTGTTTCACAATAGTCTAGCCCAGGGGTCACCAACCTTTTTGAAAGTGAGAGCTACTTCTTGGGTACTGATTAATGTGAAGGGCTACCAATTTGACATACACTTCTCAAATAACAAATTTCCTCAATTTAACTTTAATTATGTGTTATCATTAATAATTAATGATATTCATCTATGTAAAGACACTAATTATATTAATTATTTTTCACCATAATTATAAAGAATGCAAGTAGGAAACAAGGTAGGAAACAGATAAATATCAATATGCAACGCTATATTTCTATAAATCTCTGCAAGTATTTACATTTTGAAGTGATCACTTCTACAACATTTTCACTTACCACTAACAAATTTTAACAAATCATGCACTGTCACATACATTATTTTTGTATGTATGTAACATACAAAATCAACTTTCAAATTTTACAGAACTTTTCACCAAATTGGCAGCATTTTAAAACAAATTATCACATGTTACACTTAACAAACACATTTGTTTTTCAATAATTAAATTCAACTTTGACATGACACTGTAATGTTGCCACTGAGAACATCTAATATGGCTTTCTTTGTCTGTTAGTGGGAAACCTGGCATTGCATGCTGTTCACCAGTGTGTTGTAATCTGGGGTATAACTTGACACCGCAACTCTGAGTGAGTCTTGCAGATGTGCATCAGAGAGGCGTGTTCTGTGTTTGTTCTTGATGAAGTTCATGTCAGAAAAGGCTGATTCACAAAGACAGGTTGAACCAAACAGGCTGGCAACCTTCATAGCTCCTGTGCATACACCACTGTACTTTTCTGTGTCAACAAGGCACCAAAAGTTTGGTGCACCCTGATAGGCTTTGAGGTGGACGTCATTTTGCAATATTACAATTTTGATTTCCACCTGTCCAGCATCCAAGCTGAACATTGAACTTAGTTGCTCAGCAATGCATGTTGTGTCCACATTCATGAAAGGATTGGAAACGAATGAGACACATGGCTCAAGCTGATCAAGGTCACAAAACCTGTTCTCAAACTCTTGACCAAGTCAGTTTATGACTTGAGTGTACTTTTCTGCAACTTTGTCAAAAGTCTCAGATACAGAAGCATTGTCTTTCAGCACCATCTGCACAGAGGGAAAGTGCAGCACCTTTTTTCTCTGTAAATGCACAGAGAAGATGCTCATCTGGGCTTTAAATCCATTTAAAGCACTTATCATGTCAGCAACAGTCTTACCTTTGCCTTGCAGCTCACAGTTCAAATGGTTCAGTTTCCCAGTAATGTCCGTTAAAAATGCAAGGTCAAGTGTCCACTCAGTGTCCTCCAGCAGAGATGTGTCTTCCCCTTTGGATTTCATGAACTCTTTGATTTCACCCAAAAGTGACAAAAAACGAAGCAAAATCCGTCCCCTGCTGAGCCATTGGATTTCCGTATGTAGTAGCAGGTCACCATATTCAGCTGACAGCTCCTCCAATAGCACCTTGAATGTTCTGTGCTGTTTAGCTCTGGAGCGGATGCTGTTTATGATCTTCACGACGGGAGTCATGACGTGCTCGAAGCCGATCACCTTTGCGCATAACGCCTGCTGGTGAATGATGCAGTGGTAATGCATGAAGTTTGGGAACTCTTTGTCACCTTTACAGTGAGCGATGAATCCTGTATGTCGGTCGATCATAGCAGGAGCCCCGTCGGTAGTCACTGATACCAGCTTTTCCAACGGTACCTTTTTCTTCGCGAAAAACTCCTTCACCGCATTATAGATGTCAACTCCCTTCGTAGTTGTCTTTAGCGGCAGTAGTGTCAGAAGTTCTTCTTTTGTGGAGAAACCATCAAATACCATCCGGATAAAGACCATCAGCTGTGCTGTACTGCTGCTGTCCACGGACTCGTCACACTGGATGCTAAACCAACTGCACTTTGCCAGATCCTGATCCAACTGATCGGCCAAGTTCCCGGACATAGCCGACACTCTTCTAACAATTGTAGTTGGCCCCAGCTGGACATCGGAGAGAGTGGAGATTACATCGTTTCCATATTTCTCGTCTTAAAGCACAGTTTTTGCAATTATCGTCATTGCTTCTTTGAAAACCTCCCCGTCTAAAAATGCCTTCTTTTTCTTAATTATGAAATGTGTAGCTCTAAATGAGGCTTCGGTTGCTTTTAGGGAGTTTTTCACTGGTCTCGTGATAAAAGACTGCTGTTTGCTCAAACCTGCCTTTAACTCGCGGGCCTTTTCCGTTCGCAGTGTGCTGCCCTTTGGGTAGTTAGCATGGTAGCTTGTGTGACACGTTCGGAAATGTCTCTTCACGTTGTGCCGCTTTGCCGTTGCCACAGTCGCCCCGCAAATGAGACACACGCATGAATCTTTCACAGTGGTAAAAAAGAACTCTTCCTCCCATTCACTGTGAAAATGATATGTTTTCTTTCTTTTTTCCGCCATGTTTTCCTCATCTCCTCACCTTTGCTGGTCTTCACGGCAACTGTTTCCGTGGAGACCAGCTAGCGCTGATCTAATATTTAATAATAAACATTTTTTTATATATTATCTCTAACAAATTGACACCAATGCAATTGTGATTTAAAAAAAATAGCAAGAAAAAATTAAAATAGATGCAGCTTACTGGTAAGTTGTTATGGTGAGCTATTTTTAGAACAGTTAGCCAACTAACGGAGTTGCAGAAAGGCGCGACAAAGAAGGTGCATAAGAAATACAGCAAGCTGTCCATAGCTGAGGCCTTGGAAACTGCCAAGCAAAGACTCACAGCCTTGGCCAGCCGCTTGGGAAGGTACACCAGAGAGATAGAAGGCAGGAGAATAAACCAGCTGTTCTCCACAGAACCAGCAAAGGTGTACTCTCAGTGGCAAGGGAACAATAAGAGAACAGCCCCACCAAGACTGGAGACGGAGCAATACTGGAAGAGCATATGGGAGAAGGACGCAACCCATAACGGCAATGCTCAGTGGCTAGTGGATCTGAGGGCAGACCATAACGACCTCCCTGAACAGGGTCCAGTAACCATCACAGTGGCAGATATCCAAGAAAGGGTCTCCAGTATGAAGAGTTGGACAGCACCAGGGCCCGACATGGTTCACGCCTACTGGACTACTACACTCCACGAGCGTCTGGCAGCACAAATGAACCAGCTGCTAGTTAATGAGAGACACCCGGAATGGCTAACCGAAGGTCGGACGGTCCTGATCCCCAAGGACCCCAAGAAGGGACCGGTCCCATCCAACTACCGACCAATAACCTGCCTCAGTACTACATGGAAGCTCCTGTCAGGCATCATATCGGCTAAGATGAACAGGCACATGGGTCAATACATGAGCGGGGCACAGAAAGGGATTGGCAAGAATACCAGAGGCGCAAAACACCAGCTACTGGTAGACAGAACAGTCAGCCAAGACTGCAAGACCAGACTGACCAACCTGTGCACAGCCTGGATTGATTACAAGAAGGCCTATGACTCAATGCCCCACAGCTGGATACTGGAATGCCTAGAATTGTACAAGATCAACAGGACCCTAAGAGCCTTCATCAGGAACTCAATGGGGATGTGGCGTACAACACTAAGGCCAACTCCAAGCCCATAGCACAAGTCACCATCAAGTGCGGGATCTACCAAGGAGATGCTCTGTCCCCACTGCTGTTCTGCATAGGCCTGAACCCCCTCAGTGAGATCATTAACAAGACTGGCTACGGATACCGACTACGAAACGGAGCGATTGTCAGCCACCTCCTGTACATGGATGACATCAAGCTGTATGCCAAGAGTGAACGAGACATCGATTCACTGATCCACACTACCAGGCTATACAGCAATGACATCGGGATGTCGTTCGGACTGGAGAAGTGTAGTCGGATGGTAACAAAGAGAGGGAAGGTAGTCAGAACTGAGGGGATCGAACTACCAGAAGGCAACATTGCAGACATAGAGGACAGTTACGAGTACCTGGGGATCCCGCAGGCGAATGGGAACCATGAAGAGGCCGCTAGGAAAGCTGCAACCACCAAGTACCTGCAGAGGGTCAGGCAAGTCCTGAGGAGTCAGCTGAACGGTAAGAACAAGATCTGGGCAATCAACACCTACGCCCTGCCCGTGATCAGGTACCCTGCTGGGGTAATAGGCTGGCCAAAGGAGGAGATAGAAGCCACTGACATAAAGACAAGAAAGCTCCTGACCATGCATGGAGGGTTTCACCCCAAGTCCAGCATCCTGAGGCTGTACGCTAAGCGGAAGGAAGGAGGCCGGGGACTGGTGAGTGTCAGCACCACAGTCCAGGATGAGACAAGAAACATCCACGAATACATCAAGAAGATGGCCCCAACTGACAGCGTGCTCAGTGAATACCTCAGGCAGCAGAAACCCAAGAAAGAGGAGGAAGGCGAGGAACCATCATGGAAGGACAGGCCCCTGCACGGTATGTACCACCGGCAGATAGAGGAGGTGGCTGATATCCAGAAATCCTACCAGTGGCTGGACAAAGCTGGACTGAAAGACAGCACGGAGGCACTAATCATGGCAGCACAGGAACAAGCACTGAGCACAAGATCCATAGAGGCTGGGGTCTATCACACCAGGCAAGACCCCAGGTGCAGGCTGTGTAAAGATGCCCCTGAGACAATCCAGCACATAACAGCAGGGTGCAAGATGCTAGCAGGCAGGGCATACATGGAGCGCCATAACCAAGTGGCCGGCATAGTATACAGAAACATCTGTGCCGAGTATGGCCTGGAAATTCCGAGGTCAAAATGGGAGATGCCCCCAAGGGTGGTGGAGAATGACTGGGCTAAGATCCTGTGGGACTTCCAGATACAGACGGACAAAATGGTGGTGGCTAACCAACCGGACATAGTGGTGGTGGACAAACAGAAGAAGACAGCCGTAGTGATTGATGTAGCGGTTCCGAATGACAGCAACATCAGAAAGAAGGAACACGAGAAGCTGGAGAAATACCAAGGGCTCAGAGAAGAGCTCGAGAGGATGTGGAGGGTGAAGGTAATGGTGGTCCCCGTGGTAATCGGAGCACTAGGAGCAGTGACTCCCAAGCTAGGCGAGTGGCTCCAGCAGATCCCGGGAACAACATTGGAGATCTCTGTCCAGAAGAGCGCAGTCCTGGGAACAGCTAAGATACTGCGCAGGACCCTCAAGCTCCCAGGCCTCTGGTAGAGGACCCGAGCTTGAAGGATAAAACCGCCCGCAGGGGCGAGATGGGTGTTTTTTGTTTTACATATTCGAGGTGCAACGATACACAAAATTCACGGTTCGGTCCGATACTTTGGTGTCACGGTTCGATATTTTTTCGATACAAAAAAATGCTCATGCCTTTTTAATTTGTCATTTATTAAAATTATAAATATACATTTTAACTCAAAAGTACAGTTTTTAAATTTAATGTTGCTGAAACAAGAAAATAATAATAATAATAAAAAAATATCTATCTGATCAAAAAATCACTCATCTTTGGAAAAAGAGTTTATTACAGAGAAATGGCTCTTTCCAAAATAAAAGCCATACTATACGCTTTTTCTGGGGTATATTCTCAGCAGCATATTAAACATATCAGGTCCCCATAAGGAGAATCATGTGCTAACAATGACTCAGGTAAAGTTTGTAGCATGCGTGCTTGTTGTATTTGTCTGCTTCCACTTGTCTTTGCACTAGGATGATGTCGGCGTAAATGTGCAGTCATATTCATTGTGTTCCCACTAGTGCTGTCAGCGCTAATCTCGTTAAAATGACGTTAACGCCATAACGCGGCAAATCTCCTTTAACGAGTTACCACGGATCGCCCCGTGCGTGGGGCTGGACGGCGTCAACACGTTAACGAGCAAACTGCGCTACGCACTAGTTCCCACCAATGTAATTGAGCATTGCGTGGCACATCCGACATACTGTTTTACTTTTGTCCATGACGCGCTTACCATCAGGGTCATACTTCACATGAAGACCAAAATAGTTCCAAACGCCAGATCTGAATGAGGGTGGGGGAGGCTCAATTTCGGGTAGCGTTGAGGCAATTGCCATGTTGCAACGAGCTTAGCTCCCCCCCCCACACACACACACAAGAGCACTCTGCGCTCGACAGTGCAGCCTAGGCAGAGTAGTGAAACGCAGATCCACTGAGCTCTCAACACAGACAGCATCGTCAGAAGAAAAGTTGATAAAATAAATTAAAAATTTTGTATTGTTCGATACATATGCGTACCGAACCGAAAGCACTGTATCGAACGGTTCAATACCGATACATGTATTGTTGCACCCCTAATATATATATATCTGTGCAAGGCAATTTATATTATAATGCCCTACAATTATAGCAGAGACCTTACAATATTGTGAGGGTACCCTATATTAAACAATATTCTGCTCTGCACCTATGTATATGAAGTTAACTTGAACTGAAGTGATATGGCTTCAATTTCTCCTTAAATAATTTCTCTTTATCTCTTTATTTATTTTCCAGTGAAATGCTATGACAATATAAAAAACGACTTGCTCTCACTGCAGAATAATATGGTTTGTTTGTTTGCCGCCCATCCCTTGTGCTTTGCCTTAAGCAAATTCTTAAATTTGTTTCGGGCGTCCTCTTCCAAGAACCTTTGGATTTATGTCTGTCTGTGTATGTTTCAAAAGGCTATTATTATTAGTAGTAGTAATATTATTTCCTAACTCTGGAACCCCTATAACAACACCAACTAACAAAATTACCCCTTTCTGACCCCCATGTCAGGAGATATTTGTGTGGTTAAAAATAATTTCTGTGAATTTACTTAAAATGCTTTAAGTCTTTTTTATACAGCCTTAGCTACCTATTTTACTTGCTTATTTAATGCTGGGACAGGTTCGGGGCCCTGTAAGCAGTTTTATGGGCTGTCAAAAAAGAAGAACGTTAAAGCAGCTGTGGTTTCTCACTCAGCTTGTGATTATTGTGTGGTTCAGAGAATGAAAGGGCCGACCTATATGCAAATGCATGTCTGAAGGACAAGCATAAAAGGTGACAGCTCCAGAACAGATTTCCCAAATCTTTTTAAATCCAAGAGAACAATGGACAGACTCTTCACTTACATCCTGTTCCTGTTGAGTTTGTCTCGGACTTTTAGTAAGTACATTTACATCAAAGATCAGAAGACTTGGAATGAAGCTCAGGATTACTGTCGGAAAAGCTACACAGACCTGGCCCCTGTCAGTAATAAACAGGACTTGAACAAACTTCAGAAGATGATAAACCCCCCAGACCTTGCCTGGGTAGGACTGCAAAGAATTTCAGGCACAAAGAATTGGACCTGGTCAGGAGGTGGACCAATGGAGGTTGCTTGGGCATATAGCCAACCCGACAATGGCAATTCAGATACAAATGGCTATATCGATGGCAATGGACTGAATGATGGAAAAGGAAGTGATAGAAGACCCTTCTTCTGCTACAGTCCAAAAGTGGTGAATGAGAAAAAGACTTGGGAGGAAGCTCTCGAGTACTGCAGAAAGAGCTACAATGACCTCGCCAGTGTGGCATCAGTGACCGAGATGTTGCTGATACAGAGAGAACTGAAAAAGCAAAACACCACCGGTCCCTTCTGGATTGGATTGCATTTCTTCTTTAAAGACTGGCTGTGGGTAGATGGGCTGGAGCTGCGCTACGCATCTTGGGGTCAAGGGGTAAAACCAACATGTCCAGAAGTCCAGAGTGCAGAGTGTGCAGCCTTACAGGCAATGGAATGGTTGGCCAGTGACACAACCTCGGCTTCTTCTGGCACGTCTCTTATTGGAAGTGTTTCTGATTTTTTAGCAAATACTTTGTGGAGAGATACTGCAGCTCTTGCTGCAACTGTATATAATACTGGAGGTGTCTGGGGGGCTCATAACTGTGAGGAAAAACTTAATTTTATTTGCTATTGAGCAATTTTGCAAAATTAATTTGAATTACCCTTTAATAATTGTGGTTGCTATACTTTGGTTGTTCATTTCCATTTTCAATTTCTGTTTTGCTCCTTGTGGTGTGTTTGATTCTTTTCTTTCTTTCTGTGGTAAGGGGACACTTGATAAAATTAAAGAGTGCTGGGTAGATTTGAAAACATCAAAACAATGAACATAGAAAGCAAACTCCGGTAGATAAAATGACATAAGTAAATACAAACGAGATTAGAGTAATGTCTATATTTCAAAATTAATAAAAAGTCAGGCTGAAGAGGGAGGAATTAAGTTTAGTACTATTATTACACTTAGGTCAGCTTTTTGTCCTGCAATTTTAGACTGAAAACTGAGTTGTGCAGCAGAATCCAGGCGTTATAAGTCCTACATAAATACATACTGGAAAAATAAAACATAATTAATAACAACATACGTATACTCCTAAAAATGAAACTATTTTCAAGCTTTTTTTGTTTGTTTTCTTTTTTCTTTCTATTGATATAATGCTAATCTTTTGGTTCTGGTAGAATATCTTTTAAAATGATATACTCTCATTTCACTCAGTTCCCAAAATGTTTTAATTGTTGTGCTTCATGATGAGTAAACAGATATTGAACTATGTTGTGACAGAATTTGGTTCTTTTACTGTAAATAGAAATAATCATGTTCCACAAATGGATGAGTAGGCTGCTTTTTCAGTTTTTCTTTTACTCTCACTACAATATCTGAAAGGCAAACCAGTGTAACTCTAGAACAAGTAGGTGTCTTACAGTAAGTGCTCAGTTAGTGAATCAGTTAGGCCTATTAAATACACAGTGTGTGATTTTCTCAGGCAAGGGAAAGAATCACACTACAAATTATGGCAGATTTAAAAATAAAAACCCAGTTAAAATAAAATCCAAGTCAAATATCATCATTAAATTTCTTGCTTAGTTGGGGGAGGTCCCAGGAAACCAATTTCTCTTTCTGACATTTAGAACGCATGACAAAATTTCCTGTTTTGTCTTTTGTAGCATGCACTAAAAGAACATCTATTTTTATTAGATTTGAGTGATATGTTAAAATTTTCCATCCTAACACATGCTAGTATCAATTAATTCCTTATGTCTGTGATACCTGTAGGATTATAGTTCAAACTATACATCAAACTGTACATGAAACTGATGTACATTCAAGCAGCATTTTTAATGTAGCACAGAACACACACCATTGAGCAAACAGGTTGTTAATTTATTGCTAAACTGCATAAAAAATGATTTAGCAGTGACAGGTCACACAAGTTCGTATGTTTGACACTGGACACATTTTGAAGTTGGCCAACTGTGGAATGTGTTACTTGCAGTGGCCGCCCTGTTCAATCACAGAATCTCTGTGAAGTTTGCATAGCAACACACGTCATCTCTGGTGACAGAGTTTAATCATGCTAGACTTTTAAAAAGCAACAAAAAGCAACAGTGGTGCAGAGAGTCCAAATATCTATGTGTACAAAAGCTGCTTATCTCTGCACAAACGCCACTGGATTTTTACAAGAGACCACAGTTTGCTCAGAGTTTTGAGATCTTCACTATTTCATTAAAAATGCTTTTTTGATATGTCAGTTTTGATGTCAATAGTTAGCAATGGATAGATAGAAGCTACAGACATAATGGTACAATATATGGGCTACAAAAGGTCCAGCAAGGTTTGACGCTCTACCTTGTTGGATGCTGGCTGTGTCTGGGTCTGAGTCTGACACCTGCTGGACACTTTATATAACTACCTTTGTTTGCAACTGTGTGCCGTTGATCTGTTTCAACTTACTGAGGAATGGATCAGTATATTTTATTTACTTTAATTTTGCATAAAGATAAACCATAAAAATGAAAATGAAATTTACAAGCAAAGGCAGTGAAGATGGTCCAAACAACTGTGTATACACAGGCTGGTCGATTTTACAAGACCACTGTTTGTGTAACATGCAATATAAATGCACCTCAAAGAACGTGCAGTTATATGCAGGGAAATGTGGACAATCATGTCTTTACCAGTTATTAAGAAATGACTGTTGCTAATTTTGGTAATGACAATAGGATACATAGGGTCAAATATAACTGCTTTTTGGGAACAACAATTGGAAGAAATTAGAAAATATCAGTTTGTTGCAATGTAAGCTTTACCACAATAGCAGCTAGAAGTGCAGGAGAGGTGGCTGGGCTACCTGCTTCATGCGTCTTTTAGAGGCCCTAAAGAGGCAGCAGTCCAGTCTAGTGTATTAATGAGCTTTGTGTGTGTGTGTGTGTGTGTGTGTGTGTGTGTGTGTGTGTGTGTGTGTGTGTGTGTTTTGACCTAGAATGCAAATGATAGTTGCAGACTATTGCAGTAAATCAGGTGAATCTGTTCAGGCAAGACTTTCACTACAAAGCTGTCAACATAAGAAGTCACTTTCTGGATGTAACCTATGGATATGTAACCAACTATCTAAATAAATAAATAAATAACCACATATCACGTGTTTTGTGTGTTTTTTGTTCTTACATGATTTTATTTATCTAGTTCTTTTCAAGATAAATATCACAAAAAGCTCCACAAAAAATGCTGAAAAACCAACAAAGACTTACCCCATCAATTAATTTTTCTTCCACTTATTTAGTTCAGCATCACAGGAGGCTAGCGGTCACCAGAGGCCGCCCTGTCACCAGTCTATCACAGGGCTAATGCATAGAGACAGACAACCTTTCAGTTTAGAATTGGCAATAAATACCTTACCTCAAAATGTGTCATACATGTCCTTAGACTGTAGGAGAAAGCCCGAGTACTCGGAGAGAACCCATGCAAGCTTTGCACAGAAGGGACCGAACCAGCCGGTAGATGTGAACTGAGTGCCTCACAACAACCCATTGCTGTTGTGAGGCATCACTGTTAACCACTGCACAACCGTCCAACCCAGGGAAGAAGTGATTCCTGTAAATTGTGGATGGACAGATGCAGTGCCATGGCACAAGCTGTCATCTATCCTTTGTTCAGATGACGTAGACAGTAAGGCATCAGAGTTTCACAATGCTGGTGCTAAAATCCCCAGGAAAATTAGAGATTATTAAGATTTCCAGCAAATGTTGGTAACAATGATGGGTGATTCATACTAATAATAATAGGTCAATAAAATCAAAAGAAAAAGTAAATCAAATAAATTCAGTAAAACATAAATAACTCACACGGACCATCCGATGTTCTTGAAGATGCTATTTGTTTCACAATAGTCTAGCCCAGGGGTCACCAACCTTTTTGAAAGTGAGAGCTACTTCTTGGGTACTGATTAATGTGAAGGGCTACCAATTTGACATACACTTCTCAAATAACAAATTTCCTCAATTTAACTTTAATTATGTGTTATCATTAATAATTAATGATATTCATCTATGTAAAGACACTAATTATATTAATTATTTTTCACCATAATTATAAAGAATGCAAGTAGGAAACAAGGTAGGAAACAGATAAATATCAATATGCAACGCTATATTTCTATAAATCTCTGCAAGTATTTACATTTTGAAGTGATCACTTCTACAACATTTTCACTTACCACTAACAAATTTTAACAAATCATGCACTGTCACATACATTATTTTTGTATGTATGTAACATACAAAATCAACTTTCAAATTTTACAGAACTTTTCACCAAATTGGCAGCATTTTAAAACAAATTATCACATGTTACACTTAACAAACACATTTGTTTTTCAATAATTAAATTCAACTTTGACATGACACTGTAATGTTGCCACTGAGAACATCTAATATGGCTTTCTTTGTCTGTTAGTGGGAAACCTGGCATTGCATGCTGTTCACCAGTGTGTTGTAATCTGGGGTATAACTTGACACCGCAACTCTGAGTGAGTCTTGCAGATGTGCATCAGAGAGGCGTGTTCTGTGTTTGTTCTTGATGAAGTTCATGTCAGAAAAGGCTGATTCACAAAGACAGGTTGAACCAAACAGGCTGGCAACCTTCATAGCTCCTGTGCATACACCACTGTACTTTTCTGTGTCAACAAGGCACCAAAAGTTTGGTGCACCCTGATAGGCTTTGAGGTGGACGTCATTTTGCAATATTACAATTTTGATTTCCACCTGTCCAGCATCCAAGCTGAACATTGAACTTAGTTGCTCAGCAATGCATGTTGTGTCCACATTCATGAAAGGATTGGAAACGAATGAGACACATGGCTCAAGCTGATCAAGGTCACAAAACCTGTTCTCAAACTCTTGACCAAGTCAGTTTATGACTTGAGTGTACTTTTCTGCAACTTTGTCAAAAGTCTCAGATACAGAAGCATTGTCTTTCAGCACCATCTGCACAGAGGGAAAGTGCAGCACCTTTTTTCTCTGTAAATGCACAGAGAAGATGCTCATCTGGGCTTTAAATCCATTTAAAGCACTTATCATGTCAGCAACAGTCTTACCTTTGCCTTGCAGCTCACAGTTCAAATGGTTCAGTTTCCCAGTAATGTCCGTTAAAAATGCAAGGTCAAGTGTCCACTCAGTGTCCTCCAGCAGAGATGTGTCTTCCCCTTTGGATTTCATGAACTCTTTGATTTCACCCAAAAGTGACAAAAAACGAAGCAAAATCCGTCCCCTGCTGAGCCATTGGATTTCCGTATGTAGTAGCAGGTCACCATATTCAGCTGACAGCTCCTCCAATAGCACCTTGAATGTTCTGTGCTGTTTAGCTCTGGAGCGGATGCTGTTTATGATCTTCACGACGGGAGTCATGACGTGCTCGAAGCCGATCACCTTTGCGCATAACGCCTGCTGGTGAATGATGCAGTGGTAATGCATGAAGTTTGGGAACTCTTTGTCACCTTTACAGTGAGCGATGAATCCTGTATGTCGGTCGATCATAGCAGGAGCCCCGTCGGTAGTCACTGATACCAGCTTTTCCAACGGTACCTTTTTCTTCGCGAAAAACTCCTTCACCGCATTATAGATGTCAACTCCCTTCGTAGTTGTCTTTAGCGGCAGTAGTGTCAGAAGTTCTTCTTTTGTGGAGAAACCATCAAATACCATCCGGATAAAGACCATCAGCTGTGCTGTACTGCTGCTGTCCACGGACTCGTCACACTGGATGCTAAACCAACTGCACTTTGCCAGATCCTGATCCAACTGATCGGCCAAGTTCCCGGACATAGCCGACACTCTTCTAACAATTGTAGTTGGCCCCAGCTGGACATCGGAGAGAGTGGAGATTACATCGTTTCCATATTTCTCGTCTTAAAGCACAGTTTTTGCAATTATCGTCATTGCTTCTTTGAAAACCTCCCCGTCTAAAAATGCCTTCTTTTTCTTAATTATGAAATGTGTAGCTCTAAATGAGGCTTCGGTTGCTTTTAGGGAGTTTTTCACTGGTCTCGTGATAAAAGACTGCTGTTTGCTCAAACCTGCCTTTAACTCGCGGGCCTTTTCCGTTCGCAGTGTGCTGCCCTTTGGGTAGTTAGCATGGTAGCTTGTGTGACACGTTCGGAAATGTCTCTTCACGTTGTGCCGCTTTGCCGTTGCCACAGTCGCCCCGCAAATGAGACACACGCATGAATCTTTCACAGTGGTAAAAAAGAACTCTTCCTCCCATTCACTGTGAAAATGATATGTTTTCTTTCTTTTTTCCGCCATGTTTTCCTCATCTCCTCACCTTTGCTGGTCTTCACGGCAACTGTTTCCGTGGAGACCAGCTAGCGCTGATCTAATATTTAATAATAAACATTTTTTTATATATTATCTCTAACAAATTGACACCAATGCAATTGTGATTTAAAAAAAATAGCAAGAAAAAATTAAAATAGATGCAGCTTACTGGTAAGTTGTTATGGTGAGCTATTTTTAGAACAGGCCGCGGGCGACTCATGTGGTCCTTGCGGGCGACCTGGTGCCCGCGGGCACCGTGTTGGTGACCTCTGGTCTAGCCTATGTCGTGTTCAAATTTTTTCACAACGAAGTAGGGATATAATATTTTAAATCCAGACATAGCACCGAACAAAGCTTTTTACCCTCAAACACGGAGCACTAACACGTTTATGAGCACATTTGCAAAATGATAAAACAGCTTTGTTTAATAATTTTATAATCTTTTTAATAATTTTCAACCCTAACACCTAACAGGGCCTTACCTGTATTGTGTGGAGGCAGATCGATTTTACTGATATAGACAGGGAGATTGTAATTAGCACCAGAGGCCTTGAAAACTGAAGGCTAAACCCATACCCCCCTGACCCTTGAAGAACATGGGTCTTGTTTTGTTTTGTTTTTTTTAATTCAGTGGGCAAATTTGAGGGTAGTTTGCAAACATCAGATATCCTCAGCTTCCTTTACTCTGTCTGTTCATATCTCAGATTAGATTTAGATTGTTTTAAAAATCTTGCAGGCTATCATTAAGTATATGAGCCTTGACCTTTTTTCTTAAATACTTTCAGTGCACAGAATCACTACATGATGTCATTCTGTAGCTAACTGAGCAGAAAGTGTCTTTGATGCTAGTCTCTGCTACCCTCTAGTGCTCACCATTGTACATTTTGTCTTTGAGTTTTGTCTGTTGCTTCAGTGGAAAAGTGATTCAGTGAACCAGAAATGATGTGTTTATGCCAAATCAAAAACCAAATTCCTTCCATTTATTGAAAAATACCCCTCTGTGAATCACCACCTTATCACTGTGGTTGTTGTTGTGCGTTCCAGTGATCCTAGTAACAAAGGTCATGTTGTTGAAGGCAGTTTGCCCTTGGTAGGGTCTCCCAAGCTAAATATAGTAAATAAATAAATAAATAAAAGACATTTATCAAGGATTCCTTTACGTAGCCTGGGCCAGGTTCGAGGGCAAGTGTTTGGTATTTGGGCCTTAGCCCAAGCCCAATTAATTAATTAATTAATTAATTAATTATATTAATATAAAACTAATTGCATTAATGTATTCATTAGTTTTGGATTAATGTCATTAAAAAGGATTAGCCTAAACACAAGTGTAATCAAAATTGTATTAATAATTTAATATTGTTTTCACAGATCATTTGTGCTGATTTTAGCAAAACATCAATGTTTAAATATACCCTTAAAGGGGAGTTGCACTCAAATAACTGAAATTTGCACTGAAATTCACATTGAATTTGTATTATTACTGAGGCAAACTTGCAATACCGTTATGGCCCACTCTTTGGGAATTTTTTTTTTATTGTTTGTTTGTTACCCGTCAACAGTTTACTAATATGCTAGCAATGCCTCCAGAGTGTTTGTGATCATTTGTAATTCTTTCAGGTAACACAGAGTTATATATTTCTCAATAAGAGTTTTTGCTAAGTTTGCAGTTATTGGGTTTTATGTGGGCCTGCCAGGTACAATTCAAAGACTTTTTCAGGTCATTTTCTGTGTGTAGACTTGTTCATTCCGTAACTGCATTTCAGAGTCAGGTGTTTGCATTGTGGCCTTTCCTGTTTGTCAGGAAAACATGGCTTCAGAATGACTCCCATGTTGTCAGGTACCAATTCACATGTGATGGGCACAGGAAATGTCCCTCATGCTTGGAGACTGCTCACTTCAGGGATGATGTAGGTAATCTTGTGATTTGCTCCCCTGACAGGGAACGTTAGAAGTACTCACAACAATTATCATTATCAAATATAAAGGAGGTATGTGACACTAATAAATGCTCTAACCCTTTGAGGCAGTGGAGGGTAACAGTTCTAACATGAAGCTTTTAGATTCTGACTGATATTCAGAATTTGTCTCGGAAGGGATAGATTTAAGGCTTGTTAGCCCAGAATGTGTACATCTATTTGGGGTTATCTTGGAGATTTGTTTTCTTTGATTTGCTTTCTGAGGCCAAAGCTCTCAATTCCAGGAGCTGCCATTTGGCCTGTCACTTGAAGTGAGAGTCTGTCTTTACTTGTGTATCTGGCATGAAGCATAAATACGTTAATATATGACATGTTTGTGTGGTGGTCCAATGTCCAAAAAAAAAAAAAACCCAAATCAAAAATACCGCTGAATAGGGATGGGTACTGGTATCCGGTGCCATTATGGCACCAGTTCTGACATAAACGGTAGTAACCGGACCGAAAAGCAGCGCACATTTCGGTGCTTTATTTCGGTGCTTTTCCTCCTGAGATGTCATGCACTTTGGATTCTAGCCAATCATTTTACCTTTGTAAGGATAGTAGGCGGGCCCAGGTACGTACGTTCTTTTAGAGCAGAGCTACAGATTAAAAATGCCCAAGGTGAAGCGGTCAAAAGTCTGGCTGTACTTCACAGCAAAAGATGCAAACTCAGCAGCCTGCAACAAGTGCTTTAAGGCAGCGGTCCCCAACCTTTTTTGCGCCACGGACCGGTTTATGCCCGACAATATTTTCACGGACCGGCCTTTAAGGTGTCGTGGATAAATACAACAAAATAAAACTAGTACCTGTACCGAAAAAAAGAAGATTTATTCATAACACACGTGAAAAGACCCAGGAAAACCGAGTTAACGATAAAAACGATAACAAAATAACGCTGAAAACCGATAAAAACCCTGAAAACCATACATTTCACACCTGAGCCTCAAGTCTCGCGGCCCGGTACCAAACAACTCACGGACCGGTACCGGTCCGAGGCCCGGGGGTTGGGGACCGCTGCTTTAAGGTGATACTGTGATACTGTGCAAAGGAGGTAACACCTCGAATCTGACGACGAACCTGGCGACGCATAGCGTTTTTTTAAAAGCCGAGAAATGCACCGTATTTGATAGCTTGCTGCGAGACCTCACATCGAGTACATCTACTGCGGGTGTGGTGCCTGTTATCGGACCCAGAGTTAGCAACAACCCCCAAGAACCCAAAGAGGAGAGTCCTGGCCCCTAGCCCTGCCAGTGTAGCAGAAATGATGACAGATGATGATGGCAGCAGCAGCCGTTCTTCTCTGGGCGAGTAGCTTAATGTTATTCGCGTGTAATTTACGTTGAGTAAGCTAACCACGTTATTATATTAATGCATGTAAGGTGAACTAGCAAACACCGTCGTAGTTACATGCGGCTGTCTTCTTGTTTGATGGCAGATACTCCCTTCACCCTGGCCAAAATGTCATGTTTCGGCTGTGTAAAGGCAGGAGAAGGACCCAAACGCAAAACTCACCACACCGGAATTAAACTCAAAAGGCTGCTTTATTGCAGGATGCCACGACAAATATAAATAAACTAAACTGGGACATGGATAACTAACACACAGGGAAACACAGCCATGAGGGAGACTACGACACTGACAAAGAGAAAACACAGGGCTTAAATACACAGAGGGATAATGAGGGCATTAGACACAGAAGGAGAGCACAGCTGGGAGTAATCAGGCTGGACAAGACAAGGGAAGCAAAACTAGAAACACTGACATGAGACACGGACCTTCAAAGTAAAACAGGAAACGCACTGACTGAACTCTAGACATGTAACTTAACAGCAACTGGGGAGACAGAACATAAGAACCTGAAACATGGTACAGAAAGGCACAGTAGGCAACATGGAACACAGGGAAGCCATATTACAAAGCCAAAGAACTAAACCTATGATAACCATAACTGAGACCTAGGGAAACAAGAAACAGTACAACAAACGACTCAAAACATAAACCATAATATAGAAACACGAGATCTCTTCAAAATAAAATAGGAAACAATAATGAGACGCAGACATGACAACCAGAACTTGACAACGTAAGACACAGACATGAAACACATGAAGAGCAGGGGAGACTTAACAGGGGTTGGAAACACACAGGGGAACTAATAAGCAAATGAACATAGGAGACCTAATGAGCTTAAACATACTATAAACATCAAAATGAACTAAAACTCAAAACACTGGGTCATAAGACCCAGGACCGTGACACAAAAAGGCTAAAATGACCAAAGAAAAAGTGGAAAACAGCTAAACATGAGAGGTTTGTGTTTTTTCCATTGTTTAAGCACTGCTTCCAGCCAAGAGTGATACCATATATGCCCTATAGCTGCAGAAAAGGCTAACATTGTTATCTTTTTACAAAAAACCAGCTAAACATGAGAGGTTTTTGGACAAAGTTTGTGTTCTTGATTCTTTAAGCACCGGTTCAAGCACTGTTTAAGCACCGGCACCGTTTCAAAAGTACCGGTTTGGCACTGGTATCGGATAAAACCTAAACGATACCCATCCCTACTGCTGAATCACAGTCTCGTATGTCTACCTCTGGATATCTTCCAAACCTTTGTTTATATTTAATCTTAAACATGCCTAAAGAGATAAAAGGTAGAGATAATGTAAAGAAGATGGTGCGTGTGTGTATACATTTTTTTTTTCAGGTGATTTCCATTGTAAGACGATAAGACAGTAGGAACAATGACTATGATTTGGCTGTCTGACGTAAAGCAAACCATCTCTTATGTTTTGCCTTCGGCAAATTAAAAAAACAATTTGCTTGCTGCTCTCTTCCAACCCTGGGCTTTACATCTGTTTATGTTTGTGTATGTTTTGAAGGTGTTTGTGAATCTTGGACCCCTACGGGGCACCAGTTATCAAAACTACTGCCTTCCGATGAGAGGGGATAAATGTGGTATTAAGTCTAATAACTCTGATTTAAGGTAAAAAACTTTGCTTGGCTAAAGAAAGTATAACATACAGTGGCTTGCAAAAGTATTCGGCCCCCTTGAACTTTTCCACATTTTGTCACATTACAGCCACAAACATGAATCAATTTTATTGGAATTCCACATGAAAGACCAATACAAAGTGGTGTACACGTGAGAAGTGGAACGAAAATCATACATGATTCCAAACATTTTTTACAAATAAATAACTGAAAAATGGGGTGTGTGTAATTATTCAGCCCCCTGAGTCAGTACTTTGTAGAACCACCTTTTGCTGCAATTACAGCTGCCAGTCTTTTAGGGTATGTCTCTACCAGCTTTGCACATCTAGAGACTGAAATCCTTGCCCATTCTTCTTTGCAAAACAGCTCCAGCTCAGTCAGATTAGATGGACAGCGTTTGTGAACAGCAGTTTTCAGATCTTGCCACAGATTCTCGATTGGATTTAGATCTGGACTCTGACTGGGCCATTCTAACACATGGATATGTTTTGTTTTAAACCATTGCATTGTTTCCCTGGCTTTATGTTTAGGGTTGTTGTCCTGCTGGAAGGTGAACCTCCGCCCCAGTCTCAAGTCTTTTGCAGACTCCAAGAGGTTTTCTTCCAAGATTGCTGTGTATTTGGCTCCATCCATCTTCCCATCAACTCTGACCAGCTTCCCTGTCCCTGCTGAAGAGAAGCACCCCCAGAGCATGATGCTGCCACCACCATATTTGACAGTGGGGATGGTGTGTTCAGAGTGATGTGCAGTGTTAGTTTTCCGCCACACATAGTGTTTTGCATTTTGGCCAAAAAGTTCCATTTTGGTCTCATCTGACCAGAGCACCTTCTTCCACATGTTTGCTGTGTCCCCCACATGGCTTGTGGCAAACTGCAAACGGGACTTCTTATGGTTTTCTGTTAACAATGGCTTTCTTCTTGCCACTTTTCCATAAAGTCCAACTTTGTGCAGTGCACGACTAATAGTTGTCCTATGGACAGATTCCCCCACCTGAGCTGTAGATCTCTGCAGCTCGTCCAGAGTCACCATGGGCCTCTTGGCTGCATTTTTTTAGGTTTAGGTGGACGGCCTTGTCTTGGTAGGTTTACAGTTGTGCCATACTCCTTCCATTTCTGAATGATTGCTTGAACAGTGCTCCGTGGGATGTTCAAGGCTTGGGAAATCTTTTTGTAGCCTAAGCCTGCTTTATATTTCTCAATAACTTTATCCCTGACCTGTCTGGTGTGTTCTTTGGACTTCATGGTGTTGTTGCTCCCAATATTCTCTTAGACAACCTCTGAGGCCGTCACAGAGCAGCTGTATTTGTACTGACATTAGATTACACACAGGTGCACTCTATTTAGTCATTAGCACTCATCAGGCAATGTCTATGGGCAACTGACTGCACTCAGACCAAAGGGGGCTGAATAATTACGCACACCCCACTTTGCAGTTATTTATTTGTAAAAAATGTTTGGAATCATGTATGATTTTCATTCCACTTCTCACGTGTACACCACTTTGTATTGGTCTTTCACGTGGAATTCCAATAAAATTGATTCATGTTTGTGGCTGTAATGTGACAAAATGTGGAAAAGTTCAAGGGGGCCAAATACTTTTGCAAGCCACTGTATGTTATGAATACAAGCCAGACATCCTCAGATATTTGTAAAAGCTACACACACACTCTGACTATGAATGTGGCTGAATGGTTGCAAAGAGAAGGTGATCTGGTTTAAAGACGCAGAACTACCAGACAGCAGAATAACAGATATACCAGACAGAAGTAAAGGGAACCATGATAAAGATGGAAGGTCAGCCACAGCCAGATACCTCCAGAAGGTAGGCCAGGTGCTGAGAAGCCAGCTCTATGGTACGAATAAGATACAATGCCCTTCCAGTCATCAGATACCCAGCTGGAACAATAGGCTCCACTCAAAGTCCAGCACCCTGAGGATCTGTAAGCAATGAAAAGAGAGAGGCCGAGGATTAGTAAATTTCAATGGAGGATGAAACAGAGAGCATCTGCAAATGCATCAGGAAGATGGCAGTCTGAGATGAGCTGCTCGAAGGATACATCAGGGAGTTGAAGATGGTGGTATGGAGCAGTACCATTTGTTGGTAGCTTTTGAGCACTTCATTCTGTCTGTAAACAAGATAGTCTGTCTGTAAAGAAGTTTTGAATGAATTCTGCTAAAGCTATGTAGGGATATAGAGTTGAGTAATGTAAACAATGAATTAAAAAATTTTTTAACAGCCACTAGTGTCTTCAAGGGTAACTTAAAAATTTACAAAATGAAATAAATAAAATCTACAAAATAAAATGCTATTTCCTTAAAAGTAAATACTGCCCAGTGTTAGCTGCCTGTGATCTCAAGAGTGCTTCTGGTTTTAAAATTGTATTTATTGTAATTGCAAGTTAAGCCAGAGGACAAACGTCAATGTATAATGAAATACTGATTGCACACAAGCAGTATCACCTGAATACAAAGTAAGTATACAACAATGAAACACTGGAGGATTTCCAACATGCGTCTCCCAAAATAAGGTGAAGATAAGAAGAAGAAATAAGAAATATGAAGACTTGAATGCTGTAAGGAGAAGAAACTGGAAAAGAAAATCCCTCTCACACTAAACGTAACAATTAATTTGTCTTCAGTTTTCCTTTCAATTTGTTGACCTCTTGTGTTTTTCGAAGTACAATGATTTGGTAATATCTTCTGATCTGAAGCAGGTGCTAATGTGGAAGATGACTTCCTGATATCTGCAATTTGCTTGTCTAATGTGAAGCCAGTGTCATGTCAAGTTTTCCCTTATGCAAACTGAAAATTTGATTTACTTGTCCCAACAACCTAGCTCGTGGTTTTAAAGAGTTTTTCAAACTTCTTATTAAAAAGACCTTATTGTAAACCTCATATGTATGAGTATGAATTATTATTGAATAAATAAATGGAATGCCTAATGGCAACTAATTCAAACTCTAACTTAAGTTAACTAAGATTTCAGCTTAATGTATTTACCAGGAAAGATTTCTCCATCAAGTACTAATTGGTTTTTTTCTTGGGTATCAAGTACAAATTTCACTGACATGCAAAATAAATTCAAACTTTTATTTAAATGTGTTGTTTTTCTAGAATGTGGTTGATATTCTGTCTTTCCCATATTACAAAGAAACAGACCATAAAGATAAAATAATTCAACAGGAAGATAAAAACATAAAAAATTGGTTTGCATTTTCTTAAGGCAATGAAAATGTCAGAAATATAAACAAAACAAACAAAACAAAAAAGGTTTTTAGTCTTTTTAAATGTATGTGCATATGCAATTGATCTTAAGTCAACAGCCAGCTGTGGGAAGACCAAACTTGATACTCTCTAAGTGGGCTCCCCTACAATTAACCACTGATGTTGTTGACTGACCCCGAGCTGTTGTAGCCATGGATAGCACAAATTAGTGGGTCAAAAATGAGCAGCCACGATAAGGGAGTGTATCATTTACAAACCAAAATAACCCACTATACCTACAGGTTTTACGTATGTGTTTCTCCATGGAAACAGCATGCCAATGAGAGGCAGATGAATGATACTCCATTTCTTTTTGCTGTAAGAGCAAACTTTCTATTAGACATCACTGGGGACTGCAGGTGGATAAATGCCTGTTATTGCTGGAATCATGACTAGATGGCAAACTGTCATCAGGCCAGGTTTGCTGATCTGACAGTTCAAGTGGAGAAGAAGAGAGAGGACTTTCCTACAAACTACCTCCCCAACTGAAACCTGCATCAGCAATCACGCCACACCACAATATCACACTTTACAAACCTGAAATTTGTGTCTTAACGTTGAGGATTAGGAAGAAGAGCATAAATATTACTTACTAACCAAGCGCATGGTCATTAAATTTTTTCATTGTGGACCGTTTTTATTGAGAAATGTGATTAAAAACCTGAAATCCGCAAACATCCACTCTACCAAGCAACTACTTGTAATGTATATCTTGTAATGGGAAACTATGGAGCATGTACTGTGCAAAAGCTTTAGGCAGGTGTGAAAGAATGCTGTAAACAAAGGATGCTTTGTGTTACTCATTTATTTTCATCAATCAACAAACTGCAGTGAATGAACAAAAGAGAAATCTAAATCTGATCAATATTTGGTGTGACCACCCTTTGCCTTCAAAACAGCATCAATTCTTCTAGGTACACTTGCACACAGTTTTTGAAGGAACACGGCTGGTAGGTTGTTCCAAACATCTTGGAGAACTAACCACAGATCTTCTGTGGATCTATGCTTCCTCACATCCTTCTGTATCTTCATGTAATCCCAGACACACTCCATGATTTTGAGATCAGGGCTCTGTGGGGGCCACACCATCACTTCCACTACTTCTTGATCTTCTTTACACTGAAGATAGTTCTTAATGACTTTGGCTTTATTTTTGGGATCACTGTCCTGCTGCAGAATACATTTGGGGCCAATAAAAAAAATCTTTTATATTTCTGAAAGCATTATTTGTTTACACCATTTTTTCATACCTGCCTAAAACTTTTGCACAGTACTGTACTTCCTAAACTTTATCATTTTAAAGTTTATGATGTTTCATGGAATACAGTTTGTTCCCTTAGTGGCTGGTTTGTTTGTTTTTTAGCATAAAGTTCTTCTTTTTAACTAAATAACCTGATCATGTGCATATCCCAAATCATTTGTTTCTTTTTAATTTGCATTTATGGTGATTTAAAGAAAAGTGTGAAGTCAAATGCAAATCTGCTAAGAAGATTAATATACAAAATACAACCATCTTTAAAAAAATATATATTGCTCAAAGGAGGCCACAATATCTGTGAGAAATAAATGTTGCACTTTAGAATTCTAAATTGGTACCAGTTAAGTTTTTAACGACAAGGATGCCAACAAACTTCAGCAGCTCTCCAGCAATGTCAATCACTATATCTGGATAGGACTGGTGAGAAATTTCTCACACAGAAAGCAATGGCTGTGGTCAGGAGGTGGAGCAGTATCCAGATTTTCCTGGTCACCAGGTGAACCTAACGACTTTAACGGTATTGAAGACTTTGGCTGTGTGCGGAATAAATTGTGGAATGATGAAAAGGTAAAGTATGAAACAACCTTCTTCTGCTACAGTCCAGCAGTGGTGAAGGAAGGAAAGACTTGGGAGGAAGCTTTGGAGTACTGCAGGGAGCACCACGATGACCTGGCCAGTGTGGCATCTGAGACTGAGATGCTGCTGATCCAGAAAGAGCTGAACAAACATAACACCACTGAGCACGTCTGGATTGGGTTGCGTTTCCTGGCTCGGGACTGGCTGTGGGTGGATGGGCAGGAGATGGACTACGAGGTCTGGGGTCAAGGGAGAAAACCATCTTGTCCACATGCTAAGATTAAGTGTGGAGCCTTGAAGGTGGAAGCTCTTGGTCCCCTTGCAACATTTACTAAATCTTCTATCAGGACCTTTAGGTTCTCCACCATCTGTCTGTAGGCCTTTTCCTCCTATCTGTTTACTATCTTCAGCTCTCTCTGTATACTCTTCATTTCCTCTTTGTTTTGTGAATTGAAGGGTTTCCATTTCTGCTTAAGGACAGCCTCGATGTCATCTTTAGTTTATTGTTTATGAAACACCATACAATCCTGTTTGGTATGGACTGTAGCTAATCCACCAGATCTTCAATCTCAACACAAAGCACTTCCCACTTGGCTGCTTCTGGTGAGGCATGTAACATACTGGGTAAATGATGGTAACGTTGGGTCCAGAGAGGCATGATTAAAGTCACCAGAAACAAGGAAGACAGCATGGGGATGCTGTGTCTGGATTTTACTAGTCACAGAGTGGAGAACATAATAGTCTGTGTCAGGTAGTAGTTTAGTGTCTATGCTGCAGACTTGCTCTGTAATGGTGATGAGCCCACTGTTACAACATCTATTAGCTATCATTCACAATTTATATTTTTGGATTTATAGTTTGAGGTTTGAGGCAAGCATGAACGTGAAAATGTATTGAACACGTTTCTAGATTTGCAATGTAATTCTACCCAAATAAGCAGAAGATAAGATGAAGAAAATAGAAATTGTGAAGAATGAAAGTAAGAATGGTGAAAGGAAAATAAAACTGCAGTTGAGAAAAAATTGTAAAAAATGTAATTGTATCCCTCTCTCACACCATATAAAGACATATTTTTCATATTTTCATATTTCATACCCTTCAATTTGTTCTCTTGACCTCTGCACTTAGTTTCTAAGTAAGGTGACATAATATCAAATGAATTATGAGATTTGTTTGTTTGATTTGTACCCAGCTACACCAATTATAAATGGTGTTTACCTTGTCATGATAAACTTTGGATTTTTTGTCAGCTTGTGCATATTTTTTTCAAATTCTTTTTAAATCTTGTGTGATTAGGTTCAACCTCATCGCAACCTTGGCAGAAGACTTTTTAGCTGCCTAACACCAACAAATTTAAACTAACTTTACATACTTAACTTAGACTTTAATGTTTTTCATAAGTTGGTATAATAAGTAATGATCAATGGAGCAGAATTCTCATACTATTATAGATGTTTTGGAAATACAGTTATGTATGTATAATTTTGAGATAATTAAATCTGGTAAGGAAAAAAAATGCGTATCTCTATGATTAGGAGCTGAAAGTTAATTTCAAAAGTAACATTTGTTTAGGTAGGAGGTAGGAGAAGTCAAGTCAGCGCTTTCATGATTTTAATGTAATATTCATTTTTCTGCTTTTGGAACTTTCTGACTTCTTAATTGGAGCCTGCAGAGTTTTTGGTCATTAATGAATTATATATATAAATAATATATCTTTCAAACCTCTTTGGATCTTGCTCTGTAGAATGATTCCTTTGTCAAACAGAACTTCAGCATGAAGTTTAACAAGAGTTTTCACTTAACCTACTGTAATTTCTGAAACAGCCCTCCAGTCAAAGAAATACAACAAATAAATAAATAAATCAGTAATAATTTCATAAGTCCAGCGCATCAACCACAAACACAACTGTATGCAATTCTGTGCACTAGAGGGCACCAGAAACAAAAACTAAAAGCCATGTGCTGCTCAGTCATGAAATAATAAACTAATGTGCTGCACTGGACTTTAAAAGCATCAAAACTGCTTTACTTGAATAACAGTTTTGATACTTTTAACTACAACTGCAATTAAGTTCCTTCAAGGATGTCAAAACAATGCCAATTGTGTTTGAAGAGTATCTAATATCATTAAGAAATCTGAATGAAATGCATCTAAGAATGTTTGATGTTTACAATAATTTGATGTTTACAAGCTGCAAAGATCCCTTTACTGACAAAGATTCAACTTCCAATGCAAAGGACTTCAGATGCAAACGAGAAGTCTTGGAAAAGTCTGGAGGAAGAGCGAGATACAGGGATACACAGAGAGAGAGAGATTTCTTTGATCTTTGTTTTGATATGAGGTTTACACATGTGTCGGCCAGTGGGCTGGCCTTGCGTTTTGCTTCTTCTGTTACCTGTTTCTTGCAGGTAGGTGGAGCTGACCCAATTACAGATGTAGCACACCTGAGGAGGCCAGTCCCAGTGCATATAAAAGACACTTTGACTGAACCAGCTGGGGCTCTCTCTCGCCCTGACTGGCTCTGTCTCTGGCTTGTTCATTTGGAGTTTCAGTTATGGCTGTTATGTCCTTTAAATTGTGTTTAAGTTACTTTACCTTATTTTCATTAAATATGTCTTACAGCCTTTAGAAGCCGGTGTGTGGTCTCCCATTTGTTTGTCACGTCCTATGAGCCGGGTTGTAACACACAAAACTACACAATAAGGACAGTACAAGCCATGCCAAAATAAAAAAAAATGAACAAATGCCATGTGGCAGTAAGGTGTGGTATGGTCATGGGTAAGCTGCAGAGAGCGGAGGGCTTGAGGGTACAGTGGAAAGTACCAGGAGAGGCTGGCTGTTGTGAATGTTATGATTCTGCTATTTATGTAATAGTGTGCTGGGATCAGGGAGAAGCAGTACGGTGAGCAGCTGTTACAATGGGAACAGCTGCAAAGTCACAGCATACAGTGAAAAATATTAAAAGATAGTCTGTCTGCGTTGGGACGCTCCAGTGGCCCGTCGTGCTATATGCTAATTCAAGGTATTAACAGGCCGAGTTGCAGTATGGAGAATTAAAGAAAGAATTAGGAATAAAAAGACAAAAACAAAAAAACAAAACAAAGTAAAACACATTCTTATCCCTCTCATACAATTTAAGATTTTTTTACAGTCATCTTACAATTTCTCTTCTAAACCTTTTCATTTGTTTTCCAAGGAGGATGACGTGATAATATGAGAAATGAATTTGACTTCTTCCTGAAAACTAATTTGTTTGTGTAATGTGAAGCCAGCAACACTTCAATTTTGCCTTTTGCAAATTAAAAATTTGTTTACCTTGTTCAAACAACCTTGGTCTTTCTTTCAGCTTATGTAAAGGTTCAAAGGGTTTTTAAATCTGGCATCCGTAAAAAAAATAAATAAAAATAACCCCCTGTGAACCTCATATTTGTGATTAGGCCCAATTAATATGAAATAAACTAAATAAACTGACCTATAATCTCTTTCTTCAACACTAGCTGAAGGCATTTAGCTGCCTCACAGCAAATAATTCCCCTCTTGCCCCTGCAGGCAGTCTATCGTTCAAGCTCTGTCTCTCTCTCTCTCTCTCTCTCTCTCTCTCTCTCTCTCTCTCTCTCTCTCTCTCTCTCTCTCTCTATATATATATGTGTGTGTGTGTGTGTGTGTGTGTATATATATATATATATATATATATATATATATATATATATATATATACAGCAGTGCATAATAAATAGATTCTTGGTATTTTTCTTATTTCTTTCTATTACTAACCGATTATCAACCATATGAAACAGAATATGCTGCAGGAGGCAGATTTAGGACTCAATATGAAGTACTCTGGAGACAACTGGTGAACTCAAATGACAGCTTTATTGCTGAAGCTCATGTAAAAATACAAACAAAGCTAAGCCAGAGCCAGAGATGCAAAACTGGGGGATTAAAGGAAAAACAAGGAACACACAGTGTGAGAGAGCAGGGCAAGGAACGGAAGGAAACTGACTGTTTAAATCAACATATGGGGAAGCCAAACTGAACACAAAACACATGAGATGATGCAAAATAACACAAGAAGTGACAAAACATAACAACTACTCAGAGGGAAACTTAACTGGACACAGCAAACACAGGAGAGGCTGAGGAAAGCAGGAAGAGACAAAACCAAATAATAACAAAGAAATGATCCAAAACATAATTTAAAAAAAACCCCACTGGAAATTAATACAAAAACTCTGGACTGAAAACAAAAGAGAATACACTCAAAGCACTGGCTCAACGACTCAGGAGCCATCATAGGACATTTGAGCTGAAGATTTCATCCAACTTTTATTGCACTGTTTAGTTTATGGTGATTAATAAATTGATACATCAGCTACTTGAAGAAGTACATGTTAGCAGTAGGTGCGTGTCCCTGCTGCTGAGAACAAATAAGTTCTTAGAATAAAAGGGCTGTCCTGATATGCAAATATTTTTTTGAAAGGCAAAGTTGACAAATCCAGCATATATCTTACAAACGTCTTTGGATCCTCATTACTATGAAAGATTCTTCTAAAGAAGACAACAATGGATCAACTCTTCACCTTCATCCTGCTCCTGCTGAACTTGTCTGGAACGTTTACCAAGTACATTTATGTTGATGAGAAAATGGATTGGCATCAAGCTCAGAGTTACTGTCGACAGAACTACACAGACCTGGCCCCTGTAAGTACTGAGAAGGATGTCAACAAACTTCAGCAGCTCTCCAGCAATGTCAATCACCATATCTGGATAGGACTGGTGAGAAATTCCCCAGGTAGTGGTAACTGGATGTGGTCAGGAGGTGGAGTGGTGTCCAGGGACTTCTGGGCAGAGCATCAACCTGACAACTGTCAGGGTAATGAAGAAGGTGGCTGTGTGTTGAATAACACATGGTACGATGCAAACCTATGGTATCAAACAACCTTCTTCTGCTACAGTGCAGAAGTGGTGACGGAGGAAAAGACTTGGGAGCAAGCTTTGGTGTACTGCAGAAAGCGCTACAAGGACCTGGCCAGTGTGGCATCTGAGACCGAGACACTGATGATCCAGAAAGAGCTGAACAAACTTAACACCACTGAAATCGTCTGGATTGGCTTACGTTTCCTGCCTCGGGACTGGCTGTGGGTGGATGGCCAGAAGATGGACTATGAGGCCTGGGGTCAAGGGGGAAAACCAATGTGTCCACAACCCAAGATGAAGTGTGGAGCCCTACAGGTGACAGGAGCCAATAAGGGTGCTTGGGAGGCTCATGACTGTGAGGAGAGACTACATTTTGTTTGTTACTGAAGTAGTTTACTTTGCAAACTTCATTTGAATTAGCTTTGATTTACTATTTATTCAGTACAATTTGGTGTTTCATTTGATTTATTTGTATTTATCGCATTTGTGTTTCCTTTCTGTATTCTGAAAATTCCTTTGTTTTACAAATACTGTTTCATTATTTTTGGTTGACTGAGTAAAAAGAAATAATACTCATGAAAAATAAAGAATAACTTGAAATCATTTCCAGATTTTGTTCGTAATTCCTTTTTTTTGCATTTTCTTGAAGACATTTGAAGACTGAATCTAAGACTTTACTTAGATTTGAGGATGCCTTACTGTTTGCAGATGGAGTGAAGCTAAACATGTTAAAGGAGTTTATGAGTAAGAGGAAAGCTTGGGGTGAGAGTCTGAAAAGGTTTATAAATGCTTATGAATGTGATCCACAAGTGTAAACTAAGATTTAACACATGTACAATGACACATGTAAATTTTGAGTAATTGAAAATGGGTGCTCCAATCCACACACAAATATGGAGAAATATCTTCAGGTCTTAAAATATTTTTCACAGTCTGTTTGTGTCACTCATACATTGTTACATATACGTGATAAATTGACGGATGCAGTGTTGCTCAGAACTAACTTTTAAACCTGACTTATTAAGAGTGGCTGGACGTTCAGTCACTTAAATGTGTCAAATCAAATTAATTTTAATATTAGACAAAGATAACTGGAATAAATATAAAATGTGGTTTTAAATCATCATTTAAACGTTTAGGGGAAGAAAGCTATCCAAGTTACGATTTAACCCTTGTTGCACCATAACTTCACTCTATTTCTTGCCTTTTTAATAGAGGGCCAGTTGTGTTGGATAGCACCTTTGATAAATAATATCATAATTTAAACACTGCATTTTGTATTTTCTCTTTGTACTTTTTACTTACTTTGGCTAATATTAAAGTGTATTTTATGGTTTGAAAAACATAAGTTTGACATATATATAAAAAAAAACACGTTAAAAAAAAAAGAAACCAGGAAGGGTTAAATACACAACACTGTATAGAATCCTGACAGCTGTAGGAAAGACGCTGTTCCAATACCTGGTGGTCTTAGTCCAGAGGCTCCTGTGGCGCCTCCCAGAGGGCAGGAGGGTGAAGAGTCCGTGTGCTGGGTGACTGGGGTCCTTGATGGTTTTTCCCAGCCCTTTTCAGACACCGCTTCCTGTAGATGTCTTGTATGGCAGGAAGTGATGCTCTGGCGATGCACTGGGTGATATCCACAACCCCCTGGAACGCCTTCCGGTCCGAGGCAGAGTAGCTCCTGTACCAGACTGTATTACAGTTGGTCAGGGTGCTCTCGATGGTGCAGCGGTAGAAGTTCACCAGGATGTCTGAGGACAGGTGGTTATTCCTCAGAGTCCTCAGGAAGAAGAGGCGCTGGTGAGCCTTCTTTACCAGCTTCGAGCAGTTGATCATCCAGGTGAGATCCTTGGAGATGTGTACTCCCAGGAACTTGAAGCTGTTCACACGCTACACAGCCGTCCCTTTGATGTAGATGGGTGGATGTGGGTCAGCATTCCTCCTGTAGCCCACAATGAGCTCCTTGGTCTTCTCAGTGTTGAGCAGCAGGTTGTTGGTATCGCACCACTCAGCCAGACGATCCACCTCCTCCCTGTAGGTGACCTCATCGCTGTCTTTGATGAGGCCAATCACCGTGGTGTCATCTGCAAACTATATGATGGTGTAAAAAACTCAGTGCTTTTCCTCAACATTTTGCCGCGACGTTTCAAAGAGCAGGAAAGTAAATAAACGGCAGACAGAAATGAGGTAGGTCGAAACGTCTTGCGTTTCACACATGCGCAGTACTGGAACGTTAGCGTTTTCAGCCCTTTCAATGTGGACGCACAACTCTGTGAAAACGACTAAAAAATGATAGTGTGGACGCGGAGTGTTTTCAGACGAAAACGATGTTTTCAAATTTATTCGGGCTAGTGTAGACGTAGCCTGGAGAGATAATAAGGTCTGCATTTGACCATTAAAAACTCCACGTTAGGTGAGCAGTGACTCTCGGTAGTAGTAGAGTTCATGCACAAAGGATTGTTAATATAAATGCACAAACCTCCACCTCTGGTCTTGCCGGAGTTGTCTGCTAGCCTGTTGGCTCGGTGTGTGTGGCATCCTGCTAACTCAATAGCACTGTCCGGGCAGCTGTTGTTTAACCATGTTTTGGTGAAAAATATGACATTTGAGTTGTTGGTGATGGAGAGCCATATTTCATCCATTTTGTTTGCCCGAGAACGGACAGTGGCGAGGAAAATGCTGGGTCAAGGGAGCCGGTGTGGTGTTAGCTTTAGCTTAGCTCGTAACCCTCCGCGCCTACCCCAATGTTGTTTACGTTTTCGGCGCCGCCTGCGCTCACTTCCGCCCAGCCAGGAGGAGTGGGCAGCCTCCGGTGTTCTAGAGATCTCTGGGTTGAGTCGGAGCACTTTACACAACTTGCCTAATTCACCCAAGCACTTTTTTCTATGCGCTTTCTGCCTAACATTCACACGCCAATGGATGCATCGGCGAGCAACTTGGGGTTAGTATCTTGCCTAATGATATCTGACAGTAGCGGTTTTTGATATGGGCGACATGGGCAGTTGCCCAGGGCGGCATCGTGGTGGGGGCGGCATCACGGGCATCGGCAAAAAAAAAAAAAGAAAAGAAAAAATTCACTGGCTGGCTGGAGCAGCGTCTAATAACCAACCCGCAAAATAAAACAAAATAAAAACAAACCAACAAACACAAAAACACCAGACATAATGATATAGACTTATAATTTGCACCGATGTTTTTTTCAAAATTCTATACGAGAAAAGTGAGCTCAAGAGCCCTCGGTGCGCCTGCTCGCTGCTGTGCTCAAGTCAAAGTAAACTTTATTGTCATCTCCGCTATATACGGTACAGTATATAGAGAGACGAGACGACGAGGCTCCAGTTACAGCAGTGCAAGTAAACAAACAATTAATATAAGAAGAGTAAGAAAATAAATATACACTTTAGGACTAGGGGTAAAGGGATCAATAACAATTTAAAATGTATAATTTACAGTTTGATGATTTAAAGTCTCACACACAACCTGCCGAAACGGGAAGGAGACCTGCTGCTTCCAAATAGAGCACATTTCATTCATAATTTGTAAATCCAAGCCCATTTTGTATTCATGATTTGTTCCTGGGTTGTGCGAAATCCCAGAAATAAACCCTAAACAAAGCGAATCTGTGAACTAAGGTTTAGGCCTATTAGGTTATGTTGTGGTGATCCTCAGGTTGGGGGATGTTTGTTCATACTGGAGTGCAAAATTAAAACCAATGGAAGATGGAAAAGAAGAGTTCAAAGCCATCAGGTGCTCAGTTTAGAAAAAAGAGAAAAGAAGAGGAGGAGAAGTGAGCAAAAGATACAGGTAAACAGGTATGTCACTGGATAATGGCAGGTCATGTATGTATCCTGAAACAATCAGAATCAGAATACTTTATTAATCCCTAAGGAAATTATGTGGGTTACAGTTGCTCCAAGAAGTAATTGTAAAAATAGTAACAGTAACAGACTAAACTCCAAACAATACATTATGTTTCAGATTTTACACATTAAAGAAATAGCACTAATATATACAGATCACTCAGTTATAAATATCAAGGATTAACAGAGGTAATTATAAATAAATATCAAGAAAATTGACAAGAATATTACAGAGTAGAAAAGAGCGCGTATAAAAAGGGTGTAACTATTGCAGTGTTTACCGTGTGTTAGATGGAGGAGTTGTACAGGGAGATGGCCACAGGCAGGAATGATTTCCTGTGTCGTTCAGTGCTGCTTTTTGGTAAACTCAGTCTCTCACTGAACGTGCTCCTGTGACTATCCAGTACGTCATGGGTGGGTGGGAGGTATTATCCATGATTGTCCTTATCTTGGACAACATTTGCCTCTCAGACACCACCCTAACGGAGTCCAGCTCCATCCTCACAACATTACTGGCCTTGTGGATCAGTTTATCTAGTCTGTTGGCATCTGTGACCCTCAACCTGCTGCCCCAGCATGCAACGGCATAGAGGATAACACTGGCCACAACAGAGAGGGATTGTTCGCCCAGGGCACCAAACAGGCTAGGACCGCCACTGATATCTGACATGAAGACTGGAGCAGATAGAGATCAAACTGCCAACTTTCCAATTAGTAGGTAGGTGACCTGCTCTACCACCTGAGCTACAGCTATGCATGTAGCTCAAAGGGCCTTTTTCAGCATCGCCAGTGTGGGGAAATGAAAGAACAATTTGTTTGACATTTGTCTTGAGAATATAAAGTCAGCTTGGCTTCGAAGGCTCTTACATTTGTGTACATTTCATGCACAAAGTTTGATCTTTCTCTTGTAGCTTATTTATGCATATTAGGATGTCCATAACAAAAGCAAAATCACAAATGCAGTCTGTTTCTCTCAGTTCAGGAGAATCATCTGCTTTCCCGATTAACTCCAAAAATGAGCTTATCTCCCCTCCCCCTCCTAAATTCAAAATTGTTGATTGCAGAGTAGCTGTCTGTTCTTGTGTTGACTGGTTGTTAGCATTATTAGTGGTGTTTTGTATAACTTAATCTATGTCACTCATTTAATTTAGATAATAAGTTATTTCATTCTGTAATCTTCACAAGCTTTACCCAAAGCGCGCTAAGCTGGAAATTGTTCATAGTATTCAGTGATTGTGTCTTTAAGGATATGCTATCTTAGCATAGCTATTAGCTTAGCTCTTAAATGAGTCAGTAGCAGGATAGCTTCTTCACATGTTCCTACCGTACTTTCCTGCTCAGTCTGTTTAGCTACTCCTAGGCAATGTTCCCTCTAATTTTTCATGTGTCTGAGCAAACACACAAACTCCCTGAGCGATCCCTTGGACCACTGTGAGCAACAGCAGACGTGTGCACTGTGGTCACGCTAGCATCGAATCCATCCAAGTTACATGGTTTATTAAAATAATCAAATTACAGCATTTACATTTATGTTAGACTACTTTTAATTACCTGCTTTAGCCCACTTACAATGAAAATTTAAAAGAAATCTTGTTCATGACCTGTGTAGTATGTTAACACTATTGGAAGTAAAAATAACTTGAACTCCAATTTTGAAAACACAACTTTCTTTTTTTTTTTTAAATAAAGCTCTGACTTGTATTATGAGTATGAGTCTGTGGTCTGGGAGAGAGTCCTGTAACTAGTGATGTGCGATACCAGTGATTTCCTTTCCGATCCGATACCAAGTAAAATTCAGGGTGGTATCGGCGATACCGAGCCGATACTTTTTAACTTTAAGTTTTTGTACATTGTATTTCAAATTTTAGCTTCAAATTGATTACAGAACATCAGACTACTTTTTTTTTACTGTTTAATGATGCAGAATTATTATATACAAATAAAAAAACCTGAAGTTGTGTGCTATTTGAACACGTAATTTAACATGTCATTTAACGTTTATTTTGTCTGGACATGTCAATAAAAACATTCAACATAATTTAACATGTCATTTAACGTTTATCTTGTCTGGACATGTCAATAAAAACATTCAACACAATTTAACATGTCATTTAACGTTTATCTTGTCTGGACATGTCAATAAAAACATTCAACACAATTTAACATGTCATTTAACGTTTATCTTGTCTGGACATGTCAATAAAAACATTCAACATAATTTAACATGTCATTTAACGTTTATCTTGCCTTGACATTTCAACAAAAACATTTGACAGTAACACTTTCCCTTATTCACAGGTTTTTGTTTAGGAACAACAGCATATTTACAGTTTTCCCTTTAAGTCTGCTCCGTTTTTTGCTCACAACCTCTCCTGCTTTTGAAAAGATTCTCTCTGCAGGTACAGAAGAAGCAACAATTCCTAGGTATCTCACTGCAAGTCTGCTTAGGGATGGGAAGGTTTGTTCATGCTCTTGCCACCAAACCAATGGATCCTTATCTCGGGGAATCAGTTTTTCCTCTGAGTACCGGCGTATTTCAATGAGTACATCACTGGAAGCTGACCGGTGATGTTGGCTTGACACAACCTGCATGTCAAAATCTGTCCATATCCCTCCTTTTGTTGCAGCTGGACCTGCGGGTGGAGGACTCGGGATAGACCCTGAAGTAGAAGGCCCTGAGGCAGAGCTAACAGTAGGTGTTGAGCTTACAGTTAGAGTGGGAGCAGACTGTCCTGTCTGATAGACGTCTTGCATTTCAGTGTGGAGACGTTTTTTTAATACTTCAACTAGAGCTGGGCGATATAAGATATTTTCATATCACGATATGTTTTTTTCATTTCAAGCGATAACGATATATATCACGATATAAGCCAAATAACTATATTTGTAAGATTTAAATGTGCCGTTGCTCACAAGTAAAATGTGAAATAATCAGCAGCTTGTCTTGATTTTAATATTTATTTCCCATAATAAGTTCAACAGGGTAGATGTACTTAAGGAACATGAGACTTTTTCAGATAAATAAAGCCAAATATTGCAAACTACACAAAAGGCAGCCGCTAAAGCGTTTAAGTTTCAAAATAGAACAAACAGACTCCTAAATTGTCAATTCCACTTAGAAACAAAATATTAATTCTAAAAATAAATCTTAGTTTGTTTTACAGAAGAACAGACAAAATTGACTAACTTTTGTCAATATCAAATAAACTGAGAACTAAAAGGAAATTTTCAATCTCTCCTTGTTGTATAGCTTTCTGAACTTTCTGAATCCTTTATCATCCGCAACTGAAAATAGTTGTGGATGATTACTATACCTTTCTAATGTGACGCTGTTGTCCCTGGCTGTCTTTCTCTCTCTCTCCCTCCCGCTCTGTTCCTGTGCTACTGCGAGTGTAACTACCGCCCCTCCCCCCTCTTCCCAGCGCAAAGCACAAGGCTCGTGCGGAGTGAAGCGGAAAAAAAGTGCGAGAGAGAGGGTGAGAGAAAGAAAGAAAAAAACCCACGAATCGCGATAAGGAGCCGGCTCGCGTCGTTCACGTCAAAGATCCGGCTCTAAGAGCCATTTCGTTCGCGACCGACACATCACTACAAAATACCTTCGCACTACGGAACTTCTATGGCCCTTCCGTTCGACAATCTCTCCGGCATTGGAACCATCATCTGTTTTCTCTTCGGTAACCTGGTCACCCACGTACGGTGTACATTTTAGGACATCGTCAGGTCTCAGGAAAAAAGTTGTCAGGTATCAGACTCAGACGAAAAAATGTCAGGTCTCAGTCTCAGACGAAAAAATGTCAGGTCTCAGACTCACACGAAAAAATGTCAGGTCTCAGATTCACACGAAAAAAATGTCAGGTCTCAGACTCACACAAAAAAATGTCAGGTCTCAGTCTCAGACGAAAAAATGTCAGGTCTCAGACTCACACAAAAAAATGTCAGGTCTCAGTCTCAGACGAAAAAATGTCAGGTCTCAGACTCACACAAAAAAATGTCAGGTCTCAGAAAATCTTCCTGCAGGTGGCGCTGTTGTCATGTCCTACCCGAATTGATTTCCAAATACGTCATCAACGTGTGACAGTGGGAGAGCGTAAGGTCATTGACCTCACCGGAGTTTTACCGCGGTCCAGGCTCCTAGCGACACAAGGTAAGTTTAACTTTTTCTCCCTTTTGTTCATATTTTTGCCACAGTTGTGTTATATTAAGTTGCGGTTATGTTGTGAAAGTTACATATCAAAGAAGGAAATCTAGTTTTGTACGAAACCAAATCAGCACTATTCTTGTCTGGCCAATTCGTTCTAGCTAGCGACAGTGGTGGTGAAACGTGATTTAAATTTGAACTGTTTAGTAATTGTTTTGTATACGTTTCAGCAAATGGACAAGCTGAAAGCTTACGAGCAGCTGAAAAAAGACCTTGAAATTGGTAATCAAACGCTTTATTAAATGTTTTTGTAATGCTTGCAATTTCCTTTTTTAACTGCCAAGAACCCTGACAATATCGTGCTTTAATGGTTTAACATTGTTTGGTATTCCTATTTACTTCTCTTAATTAATATGCATGTTAAAAGACGTATATAGTTATTACTTTGTGATATTGTCGGAGTGCCCTATTTAAAAAAAACTGACAAAAGATGGCTTTCTCACAAAATTAAAAGACTTTATTGCAATTTAAAAGTTAGATAGTCATGTAGGATCTGGCTCCTACAGTCTAGCTATAACTCCTTACCCTTTTAAATTTTTATTTGAAGGTGAGATTACCCAAAAAGGCTTTGATAACAACATAAAAAAGCTCCTGACAGCAGAAAAATCAGGTAGGTTTTGATACTTTTGAACAACATGTAAAATAATCTCCTTTATATAACATGATATGCTTAGCAGGTTATGATTGACTAACCACTTTATTTATAGATGCAATACATTTTGAAAGCAGATTAGTGTGCAGTAGTCTGTGATTGTAGTAGAATTCTATAAACCACATGTTTCACATCACTGCCCTATTTATATTGCAGATGACACTCCTTCAACAAGTGGCAATGAATTTCTCAGTAAGAAAACCCCAATTATTTTGCTTTAAGATCAGTTGTAATATAGAACTTTCTGCGGATCAGTTTGATTAACTTTCAACTTCATTACAGGTGCAGCAGAGGCCTTTGGTAAAGCCAAGAAACTACTACAGCCTCAAGTAAAGAAAAGGCAGTTTCCATTGAATGATAAACGTTTGGACCATGGCAAATCATTATTGAAGGTTAGTTAAAAAGTGAAGCTATGTGTATGACTATCAGCAATATATTAAAAAATAACTTTCTAAAAAGGCATATTTTTTCATAAACTTTGCTTTTTTTCCTTGATGCTAGGGTCAGAATGGCTCCCATGGAGTGGAAACCAAGAACTCTTAGAAAGTGTGGACGGTACCAGAAGTTAATAATGGACGAAGCTCCACCTCGAATCATCCTGCAAGGCCATGAAACCTATGATGATTTAATTACCATAGGCAAAGAACGCTTCTGGCCAGAGCGTACTGAGGGGAGTGAGTTCACTCTTTGCCATTCTGACGGGACCAGGTGGCGTAAGGAGGATTTCCACAAAGAATACAGAACTGTTTCTGATATTACACATCTGTGGAAAAGAACACTATACATCGGGCGAAGACAACTGGGTAATAAAGTGATCAATATTGCTATTAACTACTGTCTAGCACTCGAATTTGTATGGTATGAAATAATTTTACTTTTTGTACAGAGGTCGTGTGTTTGGATGATCAAAGTTCCATCTCAGGTGTGTGCCTGCCCAAACCAAATTGAATATTTTTGATGTTATGATTGAACATGGTACACTGACTATGGTGGGCATTCAGATATATTGCAATTAATGTGTTATTTTACAGATGAAGACCCTGTAACTAAAGTGGGTGGTGATGAAAGTTGCAGTTTAGGTGAATGCCTGGACATCTAACTAAATCATTAAAATTGACTTCTTATTTTGTTTGCATTACATTTCCAACCTTTACACACTTGTTTACTATGCTTGGTCATTGCACAGTTGTAATATGCATCTTATTCTGCAGATGAACTTCCTGAAACCCTCATAGGACAAAATGTTGCAGAACAGGTAAAACCATGGCTTCTTTTTGAACAGACCAATTAATTTCTTATCATTGTCATAAATGTGGATATTTTCACAGTGCACCCTACAAAAAGTATATCTTGGCTGAATGTGTTCATAGGATTTCCATCCAGAAACATCCAGCTCAGGTGAATTTGAAACAGGGAGAGTCAGAAAGAAAAGCCAGTCCAAGCAAAGGAAGGAGGAAAATGTAGGGTCATCTCTAGGTCCAGGTGGAGCAGTGAGCCAAGACATGTTACCACATGCAGTTATTGAGGCAAAAGAAGCTATGGAGGGAGCTGAAGAGGTATCTGAAGGTGCTGGAAATAGTGGGCTTTTGATAGATTTTGCAGAGTCTTTCAACACAACTCCAAAATCGCCATCATGTAAGCATTCTTTCCCATTTAGGGCTAACATCATATCATCAGACAAAATTGTAAATAAAGGTTTTCATTCTTCACTATTTGGTACTCAAGTTCCTGGAGTAAACCTAGATATTACTGATCCAGCAGTTAATAGAAGAATGATTAGCAGTAGCTGTATGTTAATGTATGTTACTTTGTGTTTTTTATCCCCAAGTGTATCTTCCACGTGTTCCATATGTGGAAGAGGCTTTAATTACATACAGCGAGGTCAATCTACTGGGAGAAGGGACATTTGGCAAGGTATATAGAGGTTCTTTTCATGGTACTCCAGCAGCTGTTAAAAGGATCATGTGTGGCCAACAAGGGATGGAGGACAGCGACATTCATCATGAGATAAATGTTTCACTGTAAGAACTTTGACACACTTTTTTTTGTTTCATTTTCAAAATTGATTGCTCCTCAAGCTGTAACATAATATGCCTCTATTTTGGTTTTTTATTCGGACATGTTTCTGTTTTATTAGGAGACTGTCTCACCCCAACATCGTCAGACTCATGGCAGTTGCCCGCACTGAGTCCTGCTTTTTGTTGGCAGCTGAATACATTCATGGCGCAACCCTACAGCAAGTGCTTCACACAGACAGCTGCTTGGTGAAGGTACCAATACTCATAATTTTATATTTAATACATTTTCTGAATAATCTTAATACCATCATATTAAAAAAGAACTTCTTATTGCTGGCATTTGTTTAAATATGTACTTGAAACCATCTTTGCGTACAACATATAAAAAGACTGATTATTTTTTTTCTCTCATGTTTTCAACCATTTAGAATTACCAAAATGATCTTTAATTGCCAAATGCCAGAAAAGTATGAACTTAGTAAAAGAATAATCTTAACTTTTTAATAATAAGCTTCTTTACTATTTTGGTAGAATTGCTTTTTTTTTTTTACTTGGATGAGTTCAGACATTTTAGGTTTTCTTCTACAATATTCTTACAATATTTTTCAGGGATTTTGGTCCAGTCCTCCAGACAGGACTGGTGTAACTGAGTCAGATTTGTTGGCTACCTTGCTCACACACACCATTCACCTCTGCTTACAGTTTCGCAAGAGGACTGCAATCAGGGCTTTTTGATGGTCACTTCCAAACATTGACTTTGTTGGTCTTAGGTCCCATTGTAATTTATTAGGGCCCGAGCACTGAGAGTGCGAAGGCCCTATTGTATCTGCTCCGTTTCTTCTTCTTCTTATTATTATTATTATTATTGAATGAGATGAAATGTTAGCTGGTGGTTAAATGCATGAATTTCATCAATGTGACATCAGATCGGACGTGCTGGTTTTAGGTGTTGGGCGTGGCTCGACACGATGGGGTGCGAGGGCCCTCATAACACTGCTTGCAGCTTTAATTGAAATTGAAATTGCAATTGCATTTGAATACTAATCCTATTTGAAGTAATACATTTCCAGTGGTAGACATGTTAGATTGTCACACCTGGCTGTGCATTGTTTTATTAATATTATATATTGTCTTGATAGCTTGAAGGGGATGATGCCGGTTTCATATCACTGGACTTATCCATGGCAGTAGAGTACATCCATGCACAGAGAATCATTCACCAGGATATAAAGCCAGCAAATGTCATGGTAAGCCATACTGTATTTTTCTTTTTCTTTACTTTGTTTTTGAAGATCAAAATAAAAATAGTATATTATTTATTTAACTTTATTCTCTTCAGTCTATTAAACACTACATTTGAACAATGAGGAACTGTTCTGGCATATTCATATAAATTATTTTTTTTAAAGTAAGAAGCCTTACATTGTTTCTTTAATAGTCCATTGTTTCTTTAATATGTTGGTTGTTGCACACCTACAAAATTCCCAAACATATTGTAATAAGTTTAGGCTTTACAAACTGAAAGTTTCTATTATTTTATTAGTCTGTACCACTTTCTTAAGTGTAATGGGGATAAAAAATGCACAGGACTATAAAACCGTGTTTGATCATTATCCAATCTGTTAATTTTAATGTTAGGTATAATAAACAATCTCAGAATAAATCTGCACTGATTGGGTGATCTGGCTGCTAAAAGCTTTGAGGGTTTTTTTTTTTTTTTTCAATTATGAGCTGTGGTCTTTGGAATTACAGTTTTGATAACATTTGTGAGATTTTAGACAACCTGGTAAGTTCTCATATGTATACCTTATAGGTTCACCACCCATCTAAGAAGGCAGTCCTGACAGACTGGGGCATGGCAAACATAAGAGACACTGTGATGCTTGTCAAGGGAGTAAGTTCACTGCCCAGGCTATTGGTCCAGCTGGTGGCACATATCTTTACATGGCTCCTGAATACATACTGATGTTTGAAGAGGCCTCGTTCCAGACAGACATGTGGTCCCTCGGAGCCACATATCTGGAGATCCTGACGGGGTCCGCTCCGTGGATTGTTAAAAAACAAAGAGAACTGGCTGCACTAATGGCCACCAAAACCCCACCACATGCCCTATCACATCTCAGTGACAAACACAGTTTTCTTGGTGGTTTGGTGAGCTATGACCCAGACTCAAGGCCTTCCGCATCTGATGTTGTTAAGTTTCTCAAGTCAGGCCTTGATCTTACAAGCCGATATGGCTACAAGTGGTAATGTTGCTACAGTCTGCAGTTCAAAAGTCTTTCAGTGTTAATTATGTTATACATTAGGGTTAACAAAAGTTGTGGTAAATGAAACACTGAATCATTATGAAAGATGGCACCTTGTCAATTGTATTTCAACATTTTATTGTACATTTTGTTGGTCAGACAGTTTTCAAATTACCTGTTGATTGTAAACAAGGATAAATAAATGTTAACAAACAATGTTGTATGATTTTATTGGTCATTGAAAATGTTTACTGGTGCACCTTCCATCCTCACTCTCTTCAGAAAGATGTATATGTCATTTGCCTCTGCAAACGTAGAAGGTGTAGGAACTGCATTTCTGTTCATGGCAGTTGTGAGCTCTTGGACTAGCATGAGGTATGCAGCAAGGCAACCATCAGGTGTGCAGGGAAACTGGCTGTTTTCTAAAATGTTCTGGCACATGTCTCTGAATTCCTGGTTTGCTACCAGTGAAGGCTCTTCCCTCTCACAGATTAATTGCTTGGCGTAGTCTAAAAGGTCTGGGTCAACTATGTGCAGCACATTGCCATATCCTGCGAATGAAAGACAATATTGAAAAGATGTTCACTTTGAATGTTAAAAATAAATGAATAATCACAAAGCTGTTCTACAACCTGTATAATAAGCAGTCAGTGTTTACAGATGTTATTGCAGAAACTTAAAGATGGAAATATCACTCAAACATTTAGATAAGCCATTTTTGTATTGACAGTAGAAATTCAGAAATCTCTTATTGTACTAGAAGTAGGCTTCTTAGGAAGACACAAAAAAGAAAGCACATTATAACAGTTTTACGCTCATTACACTGGCTTCCAGTATATTTTAGAAAATTCATTTTAAAATTTTAGTAATGACTTTCAAAGCTCCGAATCGTGAAGCTCCTGCCTACATTTCTGATCTTATAGAACCCCACACTCCCTCTCCCAGCCTGTGATCATCTAATCAATGGCTGTTAGTAGTCCCACCAGAAGACCAGAGGCAATAGATCTTGCAGAGCGGTGGCTCCCAGGTCATGGAATGCTCTGCCTCCATCATTACGTTTCCTTGATTGTATTTATTCTGTATGTTCGATTGTGCTGTTTTATGTCTGTTTTATATAATTGTGAAGCCACTTTGTGGTTTTTATCCTGTGAAGAGTGCTATATCAAAGTAAAAGTAAACTAATGAAAGTTAAAAGAAAAAAAAGACAAAAAACCCCACAGACTTTCAAATGACATACCAGGAGGTGGTGAGGTAAACAGAAGGCCGGGTTTCCCAAATGGACCTGGTGCATTGCATTGCTTGTGGATGTCATGGGTGTTCCAAACTGTATGCTCCGTTTTTAAGTCTCTTTGAAGCAGTGGCAAGTGTGAGTACTGCAAGCAGTTGCTATGAAAAAGGAGAATTAAAAACTTAATATGTTCATCTGCTTCTTTGAGGTAGAATAAATAAAAGCTAAATTTTAATCAGTACTCAAAAAACAAAGGCATTCCTAGACCACATACTTTCATACTGCTGCTTGATCATTTTTCATGTCTAAAAATATTGACTTACATGTGCACAGGATTGTCCAGTTCAAGGATCCCAGACTCCATCATGGCCTAAGCATGTGGTTTTGAAAAAGACATAAGTTGTGAAGGTGAGCATTTCATCAGTGAAAAGGTACAGATGTACACAAACACAGATTCCAGCCTTGTGTTTTCAGATAAACTAATCCATCGTATGTTTAGCGAAATTTTGATGGCTAGTCTTTGTTAATAGGTTTTACAGGTGAAAGATTTGCTTTACCTCAAATGTTGTCAGCCATTTCTTAATCCATGTCCGCTTTAAAATACTGTTAAAACATTCAGCTCTCTAAACAACATAAACATGACATTATCAGTTTTGTTGTCAGGTTGTTACTTTAGAAATAGTCATTTACCAGCTTAAAGACATACCTGGTTGTGCACTGATGTCCCCATTCTGAAGCACCTCCATGCCTGATTCCCAAGATCTCGCATGTGAAATGCCATCTGCATTTGACCCACAACAAGGTTCTCCTTTCCTCTGTCCCCCCGAATCATTTGAGGACAGCCTAAAGACACAAACTGAAGATAATTAGTGAATGATGAAAAAATAAATTTATTACCAAAATGTAATCTTTTTAAACCCCCCTTTTTTAAGTTTATTGCATACCACCCTGTTCTTGAACAGCCTCAAAGAAGTATCTGGCCACAAAGTTTTGTTTGCGGTTGGATGTGCCCACCTTTAGCCATAGAACCTTCCTGGAAAATCTGAAAAGAAAGAAATTGAAAAGTGGCCACTCGTACATATGATTTAATCATGTTTTGGCACTATGTTTGGTTTTTGTTACATTCCCCAAGAGTATTCTGGTTTTCCATTGTATTCTGTCTAGGCGTTGTTTCTGGTTCCTCCGGCCATTTTGACTGCCATAGTTGTGTAGGCTTACATGCCTTTGGAATTGAATGTGACTCTTGACTGTGTTCAGACTGACGCGAGGAGAGAGCTGCCTTTTGTTTTGTAATCCCTTGTATTCTCCTGTTTATGTGTTGGTTAGGTAGGTTATCGTAAATTGTACATTTTATTTTCTTTGGAGTTAAATTCTGTTTACTTTATATCAGGGATGTTTTGTTTGTTGTGTTGGTCTTGGCCCTCCCTGAAATTAACTGCCAGTCTGAAATGGACTAGCAAGAAATAAACCTTTTAAAAACTGCCATCTTGAATCCTCCTTCACTATTCATACTTTATCTTGGTCCCTTAGACCAGGCTTGGCCAATTCCAGACCTCGAGGGCCAATGTCCTGCATGTTTTAGATATCACCCTGGGTAAACACACTTGAATAAAATGATTAGTTCATTACCAGGCCTCTGGAGAACTACAAAACATGTTGTGAGGGTAATTTAGCCATTTGAATCAGCTGTGGATCAAGGACACATCTAAAACCTGCAGGACACCGGCCCTCGAGGCCTGGAGTTGCCCATCCCTGCCCTAGACTACTCAGGAGAGATAACACCTCAGTTTACCTCACATCCTTATCTTGAAGCAACTTTGTACTATCACTGAATATAATAAATTAAGTAGCGAATGCCATATTCAGACCTACCCATCAATCCCCAAATGTATCCACATTCCAAAGAACTTCAGTTTATCATTGCCTATATGAAACAACAAATAAAAATTACAATTTGTTTCGACAGAAGTACCATCAAAACATGACAGGAAGGTTAATTGAAAAGATAAAATAAATACCATCAATGTGCCAGGTGTCATTTGGACCATGGCTGATGTAATTCCGACGGGGAATTTTCTTCTTTCCAGGAGATCTCCTCTGAAGACCACTTGCATCCATATCCCTCATTATATTAGCAACATCGTCTCTACAGTAACAATAGATTTTACTCTGAGCTCAACAGTAAAACAAGAGAATACTTGATTATATTAAGTACACACTATGGAAACCAACCTGTAACAAGGCCGCACTCCTCTGACATCCCTTACCCGCTTTACCATTGCCCTGATTCCTTGTTCAGGAGACCACTGTTTCATCTCACTCTAAAAAACAAACAAACAATTAATTGAATGGGCTTTTTTAAATAACTACAGAAAATAACATTTATTGTTTCTACAATAGCTCCTAACACAGACTTCAGGAAAATATGTATTTTTTGCACTGATGTTTTAACGCTTACCTCCACAGCTTTGTGGATTTCAGTAAAAGGTCGTTGGGGGCATCTTCGCTTCAACCCTAGAAGTTTTAAAACTCGTCTCAGATGCCTCTCACTGTTAAAAGACAACACAGACTTACATTATATTAAAGAAAAACTGCATGTTTTGTAATTTTAGAGAGTTGTCATGGAAACTGTTGAAATGCAGACTTACCTTATTTTATGCCCATATGAATTGAGTACACAGCTGATTTCCCTTTGTTTTAAGCCTTTGTTGAACAATGTTATTATCATCGTATCTTGAAAGGTTAAGTGTAACAACAACAGTCTAATTGATCACCCACCTCTTACACTGAACATAAGTAATTAACCAGTAAATTACTAAATCTTTTTAGGTGGCAATTATACTAAAAGCAGCGTCTATTCAGTGCCCACAAATAAAATATGTGTAGCAAAAAATACACTTCTTTGATATGAAAGAGGTGAACAGTAGTTAATAAATAAGTTGTACTTTCGTCATTTATTTTTAATGCTCATTAAAAAAATTTTTGGTACAGTCATAAGAACCAACCAGAGTCGGATACTCCTTTCATCATCGTGGGATGACATATTGCAGAAAAGTCTAGAAACAACAAGAGAAAAAAACATATCGGGATCACAAAATATCTCAACAGTAGCAATATAGAAAAGAGAAAACAGCGAGAGAAAGGATGCAGGCTGCTCGTAAGCTTTCAGCTTGTCCATTTGCTGAAACGTATACAAAACAATTACTAAACAGTTTAACACTAGAAGTCCCAGGCTTTTCTAACCCTCTGTCAGCCAAGTGGAAGCTAACTTGGCTAGTCTGTTAGCATCAATTCATATGTAAATTGGGTTGTTACCTGAGAATTGTGGAGGGGAGTGGGGGTGTGTGAATGATTGCGGATTTCTAACTGCAAACTGCCTCTTTGTTTGTGTGTGGGGAGGGGGAACTGCTAAAAGCTGTGAACTTCATTTTGTGTTCGTCTTGATGCATTCTCAGTCATCCAGGAAAATAAATCTCCAAAAGATTTATTGATAAAAACAGTACAAAAAAACCAAAAAATATTTCTACAAAAACAACCATTTGTACACATATTTACAGATAATAATAAAAAGTGAGTGAGTACATTTCAATCACTCACAATCCTGGCACTGCCATGGTATCTGTAGTCTGCATTTACCACATGTGTATCTGTAGCAGTGAACACATCGCACAGTGGCATGATTGTTCTTGCATTTGTGTTTGACCTGACACGTGGCTCTTTTTCCAGGGCTAGGTGTGGAGGGTTGTGTCCGAAGCAACTGTTCTTTTCTTGCCTTCTTCCCAGCCATATGAGAGTTAGCCAACTCTTTTGCAAGCTGCACCAGGAAGTCCACCCATCTTTCCTGCGTCCCGGTGCATGCTTGATACAGCACATGTGCATTCAGTGCTGCCATGTCAATCATGTTATAGGACCGTGTACTCCCGCACCATCTGGTCCATCACATCCACGCCACACTTTGTGGTGTTGTAAAGGGTGACAGTGTTTGGCTTCCTTTTGGTGGTGTTATCAGTCTGAACCACGCTGTGCATGCTGCTAAGAATATAGACTGTCTTCTTCCGTTTGGCCGCATACGCCGTCAGCGTGGCAGCAGAGGTTGAAAACACCTAAGAAATAAGATAAATTGTTATTTCCATAGCACTTTTACACACAATGAAACACATAAACATAGAACCACAAAAGACCTGCAGCCTACCTGAGTGGTGAATTCATTGCGATTTGTGTATCTAGCGGATTGAGGAATTTCCTGGCGAATCTTGTTGACTGTGCCGAGGATGGTGGTTTTCCGTCTAAGAAGTTTTTGCGCAAGTGAAAGTGATGTGAAGAAATTGTCCGTGGTAACATTTCTGCCCTTGTCTAGGAATGGTTCCATCAGCCTCATCACTACATTTTCAGACAGTCTCTCCCCACTGGGACGATTGGGGTCCTTGCCAAGATATGTGAGGACATTGCAAATGTACTTGGATTTTAGGTCGCAGGCCACCCAAAACTTGATCCCAAACTTGTCAGGTTTACTTGCAATATACTGCAGGAAACAGCACCGAGTCTTTGATCTTGATCTTGATCAAAGATCTTGATCTTGCGGGGGGTTACTAGGGTTCCATCACTACGTGACTGCTGGTCAGCAAACCTGGGAAACCCACAGATCATTGGAACTATGCCGCGTAACCACTTCCAAGACATCATGCAACACCTACGCTTTGATGACAGGTCCACCCGCAGTGATCGAGCAAAGACTGATAAGTTCGCTGCAGTTTCCAGTGTGTGGGGATCATTTGTCACCAACTGCATCACGTGCTACCAGCCTGGTCTACATATCACCGTTGATGAACAGCTCTTCCCATCAAAGACTCGGTGCTGTTTCCTGCAGTATATTGCAAGTAAACCTGACAGGTTTGGGATCAAGTTTTGGGTGGCCTGCGACCTAAAATCCAAGTACATTTGCAATGTCCTCCTATATCTTGGCAAGGACCCCAATCGTCCCAGTGGGGAGAGACTGTCTGAAAATGTAGTGATGAGGCTGATGGAACCATTCCTAGACAAGGGCAGAAATGTTACCACGGACAATTTCTTCACATCGCTTTCACTTGCGCAAAAACTTCTTAGACGGAAAACCACCATCCTCGGCACAGTCAACAAGATTCGCCGGGAAATTCCTCAATCCGCTAGATACACAAATCGCAATGAATTCACCACTCAGGTAGGCTGCAGGTCTTTTGTGGTTCTATGTTTATGTGTTTCATTGTGTGTAAAAGTGCTATGGAAATAACAATTTATCTTATTTCTTAGGTATTTTCAGACACTGCTGCCACGCTGACGGCGTATGCGGCCAAACGGAAGAAGACAGTCTATATTCTTAGCAGCATGCACAGCGTGGTTCAGACTGATAACACCAACAAAAGGAAGCCAAACACTGTCACCCTTTACAACACCACAAAGTGTGGCGTGGATGTGATGGACCAGATGGTGCGGGAGTACACGGTCCGCAGAGGAACACGGCGCTGGCCAGTTGCCGTGTTCTATAACATGATTGACATGGCAGCACTGAATGCACATGTGCTGTATCAAGCATGCAACGGGACGCAGGAAAGACGGGTGGACTTCCTGGTGGAGTTTGCAAGAGAGTTGGCTAACTCTCATATGGCTGGGAAGAAGGCAAGAAAAGAACAGTTGCTTCGGACACAACCCTCCACACCTAGCCCTGGAAAAAGAGCCACGTGTCAGGTCAAACACAAATGCAAGAATAATCATGCCACTGTGCGATGTGTTCACTGCTACAGATACACATGTGGTAAATGCAGACTACAGATACCATGGCAGTGCCAGGATTGTGAGTGATTGCTGAAAATGTTGAAATGTACTCACTCACTTTTTATTGTTATTTGTAAATATGTGTACAAATGGTTGTTTTTTTTATTTTTGTTTTTTTGTACTGTTTTATCAATAAATCTCAGCAACAAAGGAAATACACCCATGTGTGTTGATTTCTCCCTAAGGCAAACTGAAACACAAGTTTCCTTGTGGCTCAGGAAACTAACCACTCCAAGTGGTTCAGCATGGCCCCACCTTATTTACATAACAAAAGCAGCTGTTCACAGGTGATTAAGGATATTAGCTAAAAGCCTACCAGCCATTTGGCTCGACGGTGGGTTTTATAGGTAGAAAAGCCAAATGGCTCTTCTCTGGGACTTCTAGTGTTAAATTTAAATCACGTTTCACCACCACTGTCGCTAGCTAGAACGAATTGGCCAGACAAGAATAGTGCTGATTTGGTTTCGTACAAAATTAGATTTCCTTCAAGATGGCGCCGGTGTGCATGGCAGGCCGTCCTCGACTGCGCCTTGGCGTAGTACTCCTTATTGTTTTATCCTTGGTTTTATGTTCACTAGGTGACTGTACACTAATAACTTATGACAGACACACGCTTCTGAATCTTCGATTCTCTTACTCCCAACGACCGGACCTTTGTGGGACCCTGGGCGATGCAATCCCCTTAATGCCTGATTCCCCCACCAGTACGACCTGCCTACCTTTTCCCATTCTGCGCAGGAAACGCTTCAGGAAACGGGGTAAAAGGAGTGGTGTTCGCGTCCGCTTCAAGGCTTACCTTAAAGCCATGGCTACGGACTATCCATCTGCAAGCCGTGAAATTCCACGCTTCATCCACTCCTTCAGAAGCCGCCCTGTTGCTAAACTGTTGAGTCATCGTTGGATCTGCCCTGCTGGTTTCCAAACCTACCCTGCCCTCCCAGTGGCTTGCCTCCCTGTTCGGTCCTGGATAACGTCGTTCGGTCGTGGTGTCCATCATAACAACCTCAGCGCCCTGCGACGTGCCACCGCTGATGACCTAGCTCCTCGGACACGGATCGCTTTATTTAATGTCAGGTCTCTGACGAATAAGGCTTTTCTTTTAAATGACTTTTTCCTCACCATGGGACTGGACGTTCTACTTCTGACGGAGACGTGGATTTCTCCCGGTGAGTTCATCCCCTTCTCTGAGCTTCTCCCTCCTGACTGTGTTTTCTTTAGCTCACCGAGGCTCACTGGCAGAGGTGGTGGCTTAGCTTCGGTTCTTAAAAACAAACATAAAGCTCGGCTGCTATCCTCCCCCACCTACCCTAGCTTTGAAGCTCAGTTATTGGAGTTGCCTGGCTCTCTGACTACTCTGTTTGTTGTGGTCTATCGTCCGCCTAAATACCATAAGATGTTTATTTCTGAATTCGCTGACTTTTTGGGATCCTTTCTTTTTAAATATGGCCGTGTTCTTATTACTGGTGATTTTAATATACACGTCTGCTGTATGAATGACCCATTGGTTAAAGATTTTCTTGCATTGACTGACTCTTTTAATCTTACTCAGTGGGTAAATGAACCAACCCATGTTAAAGGCCATACCCTTGTCCATCTTTTCATATGGCGTGGACATATGCATCAAGGATATTAGAAATGCTGGTTTCTCTGACCACTCCCCGGTCATCTTTGATGTTGATCTAGGTAATACCGAATTGCACCTTGAGGCCCTTCTTTGCCCTATGCGCACAGTTAATGCTGATACTGTGGCGAATTTTTCTGCTTCTTTTTTGAATTCTGCATTCACTACGTTAGATTGTTTTACCCCTCATATGGTTGAGGATTTTGCCAACACCCTGTTAACCACATGTTCCTCTATCCTCGACATTGTTGCACCTATTAAAATGAAGCGCCCCAGAAATTATTCTCAATGTTGGTTAAGCGACTCTGTTCGCGCCCTACGACGTGTGTGTCGGCGTGATGAGAGGAGGTGGAGGAAAGATAAACTCCAGGCATCCTATGATATCCTACGTACCAGCCGCTCGAAGTTTCAAACTGCTGCCAAAATGGCCAAAGCAGCTTTTTTATCAAAAATTATCTCAGCCAATGGTCACAATCCTCGAACTTTATTTAAAATTTTTAATTCTGTGGTCAACCCCTGCCCTATTATGCCGCTGCCGTGCTCCCCGGTTCTCTGTGAACAATTTTTAAATCACTTTTTAGATAAAGTTTCATCTCTTAAATCTTCACTTCCTTTAATGACAGGCCCTGCGTTTATCCCTGACTGTTCGTCTACTTTCCATCAGTTTGAACCCGTGTCACTTCCTACTCTTAAGCGTTTAGTTGAACAACTGAACAATACTAATCCCGTATATGATATTCTCCCATCTCGCATAGTTAAGGACTGCTTCAGTGGACCCAGTATATTGTCGCTATTGAATTCTTCCTTACTCTCCGGCTGCGTCCCGTCAGCCTTTAAACATGCTATAGTTCAACCTGTTCTTAAAAAAAGGAACCTTGATTATAATGATTATGCGAACTATAGACCGATCTCCAAGCTTCCGTTCCTGGCCAAAATCCTTGAGAAGGTAGTTTTGCTACAACTCCAGGCGTACCTGGATGAGAATAACATTAATGATAAATTCCAATCGGCCTTCAAACCACATCATAGCACTGAGACTGCGCTGCTTCGAGTCCTAAATGACCTTCTTCTAATGGCTGATAATGGACGCTCTGCGGTCCTAGTGCTATTGGATTTATCTTCGGCATTCGACATGGTTGATCATAACATCTTATTAGCGAGGCTTGAGCATACTGTAGGCATCAAAGGTGCTGCACTCGATTGGTTTAAATCATACCTCTCCAATCGGCTCTCCTCAGTCAACCTGGGCACTTGCTTTTCCTCTGCTGTACCTGTCTGCTGTGGTGTTCCACAAGGATCTGTGTTAGGCCCTACTCTGTTCTCACTATACATGCTTCCTCTAAGTGCAATCTTTGAGAAATATCACATCTCTTTCCACTGTTATGCTAACGACATTCAGATTTACTTTGAGCTAAATGATGACCTAGCTTTGTCCTTGAATTGTTTTCGAGAGTGCATGTGCGAGGTCAAGGAATGGCTCCTAGCAAATACTCTTATCCTTAATAATAAGAAAACTGAAATTGTGGTCTTTGGCAGTAACGTTCCTCGTGGCCAACTTCGTGATGCTTTTGATTTTCTTACTAGCTCCCTTTCTGACACTGCTAGGAATCTGGGCGTGTTACTTGACAGCTCGTTTAAACTTGATAAACAAGTGTCTGCTGTTGTTAGATCCAGTTTTTACCAACTCCGCCTTATTTCTAAGGCTAGGCAGTATATCCCGCATAAAGACCTGGAAAAGCTCATCCATGCCTTTGTGACCTCGAGGCTGGACTACTGCAACTCACTCTATTTTGGTCTCCATTCTGCCCTCCTTCATAGATTGCAGACAGTCCAAAATGCTGCAGCACGCATTCTAACCAAAACTAGGAAGTTTGCCCACATCACTCCCCTCCTAGCTGATTTGCACTGGCTGCCTGTGAAATACCGTATCCAATTTAAAATTCTGCTGCTTACTTTTAAAATCACTAACAATACAGCACCGAGCTACCTTAAGGAACTCCTTAACTCATATGTTCCTGCCAGGGCTTTAAGATCATCTACTCAGTTACTATTGGTGCAGCCTAGATCTCGGCTGAAGTCTAGAGGTGACTGGGCGTTTGCCCTGGCTGCACCAGAGTTGTGGAACAACCTTCCGATTGGGATCCGGGTGTCTGATTCTATTCAATCTTTTAAATCACGGCTTAAAACGTATTTGTTTAATCTTGCCTTTTCTACCTGTTAATGCTTGCATTTGTTGCATAGATTTATTCTTTTAATTTTCCTACTCATTCTTTGACTGGTGTTTTATTCTGCTTTTATTTGTGATGTGTATGTTATATTACCATTGTGTATTGGTGGCATTTTCCTGTGAACATAATTTCACACTTTTTTAAGGCCTTATAATACTCGTGTTATTTCCTTGTTTTATGTTAAGCACTTTGGTATACCGTCGGTTTTTAAATGTGCTCTATAAATAAAGATTGTTGTTGTTGTTCTTGTTGATATGTAACTTTCACAACATAACCGCAACTTAATATAACACAACTGTGGCAAAAATATGAACAAAAGGGAGAAAAAGTTAAACTTACCTTGCGTTGTTAGGAGCCTGGACCGCGGTAAAACTCCGGTGAGGTCAATGACCTTACGCTCTCCCACTGTCACACGTTGATGACGTGTTTGGAAATCAATTTGGGTGGGACATGACAACAGCACCACCTGCAGGAAGATTTTCTGAGACCTGACATTTTTTTCGTCTGAGTCTGAGACCTGACATTTTTTCGTGTGAGTCTGATACCTGACATTTTTTTCGTGTGAGTCTGAGACCTGACATTTTTTCGTGTGAGTCTGATACCTGACAACATTTTTCCTGAGACCTGACGATGTCCTAAAATGTACACCGTACCCACGCTCTCTAGTCAGCACACTAATTTCCTCCATTACCGGGGCGGCACGGTGGCTGGCTGCTTCCCAAACAACTACACATGTGCGGCTTGGCACTTGTGCTGTACGTAACAAGTCACGTGACGGGACGCTGCGGCTGTGATTGGTTTGGCTCTGCGCTACTTAATTGGATTGGCTGTTCTTCTTTTCTTTTTTTTTTAAGAGAGCAAGAGAGAGACGAGGTCTATCGCAATAGTTTAATTTTTCTATCGAGAAAAAGTTATTTCGCAATACATATCGTTATCGTTCTATCGCCCAGCTCTAACTTCAACATTGTCTTTGTCTCGAAAACCAAGGTGTTTAAACCTAACATCCAGAAATGTACTTGCAGCTAGACAGTGAATGCTCTCAATACCCTTGAATCTGCGCTGGCATTGCTGTGCCAGCTGTGTGGCAAGGGAGCTGCCCTGATGTTCACAGGCTGCTACAGCCCTGTGAATGAGTGACACAAGTGGAATAACTTTGGAGACTGAAACATGTTTTTCAGATGAAACTTCCTGTGTTACTTCTTCAAACGGCCGTAGTGCAACAACTGTTTCCTTGATCAGGGATAATTCTCCCGCATTTAAGCACAATTGATTCTTCCCTAAAAGGCAGAGGGCTGTGGTCATGGCTTCATTTTGCTCACAGAGCCGCTCCAACATGTAAAAGACGGGTATCTACTGACTGAATTAGCTTGTGTTCTGCCACTTTCAACTGTTGCTGAATATCCTTGAGCTTCTCTGTAGCCTTTGTGCTGTGGTGAAAAAAGGACACGATCGCACGGCATTTTTCCAGCACCTGCACCACTTCTGGGACAGCTTTTACACTGTCCTTTACAACGAAATTCAGTGTGTGTGCAAAACATGGAAAATGCCTCCATCCGGCTTTGTGCACTGCAGCAACCATATTTGCACCATTGTCTGTGACAACTGCAACCACCTTCTCAGTTATGCCCCATTCTTCTGTGATTTGCTTAAGTGCTGAGCTGATATTATCTGCTGTATGCTGCCCATGGAAAGAGTGGGTTTCCAGGACAAATTCGCTCATTTGCCAGTTTTCAATGAGATGGCATGTTACAGTCAAATATGCCTCTGTGGACACTGAGGTCCACATATCAGTGGTGAGAACAACACTAGAAGCATTTTGCAAAGATGCTCTTACTTTGCCTTTACATTCATCAAACAAATTTACAAGATGAGTCTCAGTCAGTGTTTTTCTTCCTGGGAGTTTATATTTTGAGTCAAGAGCTCTCACAAATCCCTGGAAACCCTGGTCCTCAACTATGGACAGAGGCTGGAGGTCCTTCACAATCATCTCTACAAGGCATCTTGTGAGTGTTGCTGCTCTTGGGGAATCATCTACAAAGAAAATAAAATACAAAGGGCAAAACAAAAGATGGGGTATACTGCACTGAATGTTTAATCTTTTTAGAGTCATGTATGCAGTCTGTTAAAATAGCCTAAGGGGAAAGGAATTGATAGTTTACATATACTTGCTGTTTTACATAGAATGCTGTGTGAATGAAATTGTCAGTATAATACATAATTAAAGGAATAAATAAGTTTGTCAATACCTGCATTTTAAAATATTCAAATAACTATCAGTCAAAAAAATTAAACTGAGTGAAAATAATAATAAAGCTAATAGATAATAATAGTATCTCTAAAATGTTTCTCTTATGTATGAAATAATCTTCAACTGTATTTTTATGCTTTAAAGACTACAATGCCTGTTTTACTGCAAGTACTCTGTATATTTTAATGCGACCTAGCCTATGTACCCAGCATTTTCCTCCTCTGTACCTGGATAGTGCCTGCCTGCAGCACTAAATGACTCCGCGAGAGACGTCTGTCTCGCCCTAGCAGCACCTGTCCCTCTCCTCTCCTCCTCTTCGGTTCGCCTCGACATGAGCTCATCATATTCTGTGTTATGATTAATTCTGAGGTGTTTTACGAGGTTAGTGGTGTTGCCACAACACCTCACTGTCTTGCCACATACATCACAAACCGCGTCTTGGCTGTTTGTGGAGGTAAAATATGTCCACACATGACTTCGCTTGCGTTCGGCCATTGTTTTGAGTGCGCACTGCGCACGCCAAGGGGCTGCGAGACATTTATACAGCCGTATTTCGCACATGACTATGAAAGGCGGAAGAGGAAGTAGTTCCTTCAAATGTAGACAATCCGAATGTTATAGTTTCTTTCCACTGTGTTCCTGTTAATGATAAACTACAAATTTACCCTAAATTACTAAAATATCGATATTTTAATGTGAGAATCGATTCTAGAAAATAAATGACTGGTATCGGAGGAATCGATATTTCAGGATCGATCCGCACATCACTACCTGTAACTCTCTGTCTGCAAAATACAGCATATAATGACCAATGTTGGGCAAATTAATTATATAGTTCTTCAAAAAAGTAACTGAGTTATGCAAACAACAAAGTTTTTTGCAGCTATTTACCTAAAAATGCAGCCAAGGCGGTTTTTTAAATAACATTTCAAAATATTTACAGAACAATCAGCTGTTCTGCATCAAATCTGATGCCACACAAATTATTTGTGCCACTCCAAAAAATAATTTCTGTCCACTATGAGATAAAGGAGAACAACAGCCTGATACCTGCAGGCCTGACAACAGGAGATGTATCACTCCTGTAACACCTATAACATTCAGCAGTCGCCTCATTGTTCTGACACACACAACAAAACTATTGACAGTGTTGGGAAGGTTACTTTTAAAATGTATTCCATTACAGAATACCGAATACATGCCCCAAAATGTATTCTGTAACGTATTCCGTTACGTTACTCAATGAGGGTAACGTATCCTGAATACTTTGGATTACTTAATATATTATCATGCTGTTTACAACTACGTGAATGTGATTTATTACTGTTACAGAAGGTCCGCGGCTCCGAACCGTAGTAAAGGGACCGCTGGCTAATACGTCGGGTTCCGTGTCGGGCTCGTAGCTGAAAACTAGCTTTACTTTGTTGTCTGGGTCAACTTTGCTAGCGAGAGACAGAGAGAGGCGTTGAAAGGCTGCTCCAACGGAACTTATTTTTTCCGGAGGAAAACACGAACACAGTGTACAGTTGAGTCTTAATAGCTTACTTACAACTGGGCTCGTCAGGCACTCTTCTTGGCTGCAGTGGTTATTATTATATTTACATGCTTCCAGCTCCCGTTTTTGCTCCGTGACAGCTCGGACTTTTCCTTTCTCTCCCTCCCTCGCTCACAGACACATAACGTGTATGGTAGTCCATTCTCGCTGCACCACGGACTACACTGCCCATGAGGCTACATTCTTTAGGGCCATGCCTGTAGCATTCTGCCTTTTAGCTTAGCACAACAACAACAACAACAAAAAAGCGCTCTCTCACCCAGGAAACACGCAGAGAGAGAGAGCGTCACCCTGTAACCATGGCAACCGTAACGCTGCCGCCTGGAACAACAGAGCGTAGCTGTCAAACAAACCCAAACAGTCCTGACCCGCCACAATATGAAACAGGAAAGTACCGCCGTGTAATCCATTTATTTCAACAAAGTAACTGTATTCTGAATACCACCTTTTTAAACGGTAACTGTAACGGAATACAGTTACTCATATTTTGTATTCTAAATACGTAACGGCGGTACATGTATTCCGTTACTCCCCCAACACTGACTATTGACTACACTACACACTAACTACACAAGATTTGCGCTAAACGTCGCAAATCTCTCACATCTCAAAACACCGCCGTCACTCCTAAAACTTCCCCACTTCCTAAACAACTGAATGTCATGTTGCCATATAATTTTTCGATTGGTCGACATGGTACATTTTTCCACCAATAGGAAAGGGTGGGGGTGTTTTGGTTTTGACGGAAGTCCACACTTTTTCCGTCAATTGTTCCGTCTGTCCTGCTCACATCTCCAATGGTTGTACACGTTGTCATTAATGTGGCTTCACTCCACATCAGCCACGCCGCTTTGCTAGCTAAAACACGTTGATTAGCTGCATATATACGAATGTGAATCGCATTATTGGCTGGACTATGGGATAAGGTGGCATCGTTCTAATCCCATATGGGAGCAGCCAGTCACCGGTCACTTACTAACACTGCAAAACAGAATTATTAAAGTTTTAATTTTAATTTCAATTCAGGTTAGATTTTTTTTTTTGTGCGCAATGCAGATATCCTGTACGCAGAGACCGTGCCAGCAGTGCGCAATTGCACACGCACGCAGCTTAGAGGGAACATTGCTCCTAGGCCTCCTTAAGTAAATACGGCCTGTTTCTAGCTTTGAAGGTCAAGTTGACTAAACTGGAGACTGAAATTCAGACCCTTGAAAACCCTGCATCTATCCAGGCTCCTGGAAACTGGCTCCTACAAACTCCAAAACACGTAAAAACTCTATAGCACGTACAAACTCCGAAGCACGTACAAACTCCAAAACACGTACAAAACACAACAGAAGTGCTGCAGGATGCTAGGGGCAGTGTTGAGCTTTTTGTTACCTAGTGGCTACACAAGCCAGGAAGTACCAACGACCGGATTTGGTGTGTGGTAGTAACAGGTAAACAAACATTTTTTTAAATTATTTGAATATATATGAGTGCTTGTGTATAAATACACAAACAATACAAATATGCTTTCAATTGTGTAATTTAAGTGATCTAGGATAGCTCTGTTTTGGAAGTTCAGTTAATGCTAGAAATGTGTTTTGGAGTTTGTACGTGCTTTGTCTCTAGGGGCCACCGTATATATTTATATATAAACATATATAAATAAAACCATGGTTTTTTTTACATTAGTAATTCCTTTTGTGCATAATTTTATATTGTTGTTAATAATAAATTAATTAAAGCAACAAAACAACCTGAAGAGCCCCTTGGGAGCCAGAAGAGCTGGCTCTTTTTAGTGGGCCGAGGCGAAAGAGCCGGTTCTCTAAAAAGAGACAGAATTCCCATCACTACTGGACGTAGCGTTTTCAGTGGGAGAACCATTTCGTCACTCATCCAAGTGACTTCTTCAATCTCAGCTAAATGCAGGTTTCCCCAACCTTATAAACAGTGCATTTGTATAATGACTGAAACTAGCACCACTGATGAACAATGGGCTGTGAGGTCAGTTTCTTGATCGTTAATATACAAATTTTCAAGACCACTGATTAAAGACCATTCATCAGTGACCACTGATCATTGATCAATGACAATAATCAATGGCCATGAGTACCATTCACAGAGCCCAATCATTTGGACCCTTAGATACAAGCTCTGCAATGTAATCTTCACTATCCTCACAAAATATTTAATTGGTGAAGTCACCCAGATAAGGACCAAAGGGGGGATCCATTAGCTTCGTCGAACTGTTTCATAATACAGACCACAATCATGTTGGTTCTCTAATAAAACATCTTGTACAATATGAACCTTTATCATCATGGCACCCACAAAGACATTGACATCTTTCATGGTGTTCCTCTACCATCAGCACAATACCAATACACACAAGAAACATTTGACGTTTACAGTATAACGAGACCACTGGCCACTTCTACATATGAAAAGACAAAGATGCAATATACGGAATTAAAGGAAAAATAGTGAAAGCAGAACAAAAGGCAGTTCAGAAAAACAAACAAACAAGCCAATTGTATCACATATTTTTTCATTCCTTGTTCATTTCATTCCCTGTTTTCTTGACCTCTTCATTTGTTTTCCAAGGAGGATGACGCAGTGGTATGAAAAATGACTTTGCCTTCTTCCTGAATATTATGATTTGGTTGTCTGATGTGCAGCCAGCAACATTTTAGTTTTGCCTTATGGAAATTAAAAATTTGTTTAACTTGTCCCGATAACCTTGTGGTTTTTTCATCTTGTGTATGTGTAGTGGTTGGGTGTGGTTTGTGGCTTGGCTGTCCACAGTATATTTTCAATGTTTTTGGGGATCCCTGAAAGAAAACTATTTACCAAAGTAATCTCCTTGTGGTTCTCATTGGTGTGTTTAAGTACAATGATCATGAAATAAACTGAGTCACTCATATTTATGGTTAGGCTCAGTTAATATGAAATAAAGTAAATAACCTGACCTAGAATCTCTTTCTTTAACTATAGCTGAATACATTTAACAGTAACTAATTTGAACTCGAATTAAATTGCTTATACTTAACCAACTTTCACCTTGATGCATTTGACAAGATGCTATAATACATAATAGTAAAGTAAGTAGAATTTTCATACTATTATGAATGTTTTGTATTTACAACTTTGTACACTTTTGAGATAATTATACGTAAATGGGAGGAGAAAATATGTGTACCTCTACAAGTAGTTTAATTAGTTGAAGTTAAAATAAAAGATTCAACCAGATTCAAAAACTGGAACGTTTACCAAGTACATTTATGTTGATGAGAAAATGGATTGGCATCAAGCTCAGAGTTACTGTCGACAGAACTACACAGACCTGGCCCCTGTAAGTACTGAGAAGGATGTCAACAAACTTCAGCAGCTCTCCAGCAATGTCAATCACCATATCTGGATAGGACTGGTGAGAAATTCCCCAGGTAGTGGTAACTGGATGTGGTCAGGAGGTGGAGTGGTGTCCAGGGATTTCTGGGCAGAACATCAACCTGACAACTGTCAGGGTAATGAAGAAGGTGGCTGTGTGTTGAATAACACATGGTACGATGCAAGCCTATGGTATCAAACAACCTTCTTCTGCTACAGTGCAGAAGTGGTGACGGAGGAAAAGACTTGGGAGCAAGCTTTGGCGTACTGCAGAAAGCGCTACAAGGACCTGGCCAGTGTGGCATCTGAGACCGAGACACTGATGATCCAGAAAGAGCTGAACAAACTTAACACCACTGAAATCGTCTGGATTGGCTTACGTTTCCTGCCTGGGGACTGGCTGTGGGTGGATGGCCAGGAGATCGACTACGAGGCCTGGGGTCAAGGGGGAAAACCAATGTGTCCACAACCCAAGATGAAGTGTGGAGCCCTACAGGTGACAGGAGCCAATAAGGGTGCTTGGGAGGCTCATGAATGTGAGGAGAGACTACATTTTGTTTGCTACTGAAGTAGTTTACTTTGCAAACTTCATTTGAAATAGCCTTTATTTACCTAAGGTTAGCACAAATCGGTGTTTTATATATTTTATTTATTTGCATTTTCCCTCCTGATGTGTGATTTTCGTTTCGTTTCATTTCGATCTTGTGAGCATGACAAAGTCACCTTTCCATCATATTATAAATACTATGTTTCGTCATTTCTATTTCAGCAAAAAGTAAAAAAAGTTAGAAAAAATATTTATGTTATTTCAAAATAAAGACAAAATATTTGAAATCATCTCCAGATTCTACCCATCATTCTACCATTTCTGTCTTTTCTTGCACACAATTAAAAGAAAAATACAAACATTCAGAATCAGACCTATAGTCTTTTATTTAACATTTGAGAATGCCTAACTGTTTGCAGACAGTGTGAAGCCACACATGTTGAAAAACTTTATGCGGTAGAGAGACACTTGGGGTAGGGAGGGATAGAAATAATGGAGGAAAAAGTACTGATATTTTACACTTAAGTCGAAGTAGCTCTTTGGAGGACGTTTCTACCAGCTGTTTTTGTGCAAAACTAATCAAATGTTGTGCTATATTAACGTAATAATAATATAATATTAATAAATGAAAATACAAACTTTACTTCTCTTTACATTTTAATTCTAATAAATGGACTCAACTTGAGTCACTTAAGTAGTAAATTAGCATTTTTCTTTTGGCTAGAGGTTGACTTTGCCTCTAAACAGAAAATGAGTAAAATCACGGGTTAAAGTGGGATTCAGCAGGTGGCAGAACTCCAAAATCCACAATCGGTTTTAGTGTCACAATTTCTATTGATTTGATTGATTTTCTTGATCACCTGATCTGGGCTACTGCTCTTTGTGGAGTTACACAACTGAAGGTAACAAAATTTAAGCAGATGTTTCATGAGTTGTCCTGTTCCATCCTGTATACTGACAGTACACTCTTTATGCTGTTTTTTTACTAGATAGTATGGAGGTGGAATTCAGTTAATGAATCTAAGCATCATCAGCTTAATTTCAAATTCATCTCTGCTATACATAATGTAACTTACACAGCTACATATTGTTAATAACATTTCCAGCCAAGGGCGTAGATTTGGCATGGACGGAAGGGACATGTCCCCACCAATATCCAGCAATTATTGAATTTTCCCCACCAATAATTTGATCTCTTCGAGTAAAGAAAAACAAACCCGATAGAAAGAAATAACGATCTGTCAACGTCTCATTCACCTAGAGGCACAGAAAGAGTTAAATTACGTTCTCTACTGGAGTCCTACTTCATGTGACAAATACAGTGTTGGGGAGTAACGGAATACATGTACCGCCGTTATGTATTTAAAATACAAAATATGAGTAACTGTATTCCGTTACAGTTACCGTTTAAAAAGGTGGTATTTAGAATACAGTTACTTTGTTGAAATAAATGGATTACACGGCGGTACTTTCCTGTTTCATATTGTGGCGGGTCAGGCCTGTTTGGGTTTTGTTTGACAGCTATGTTCTGTTGTTCCAGGCGGCAGCGTTAAGTTGCCATGGTTACAGGGTGACGCGCTCTCTCTGCGACTGTGTGTTTCCTGGGTGAGAGAGCGCCTTTTTGTTGTTGTTGGTGTGCTAAGCTATGCCAAGCAGTTTGTTTAGCGGCGGTGTGTTTCTGTTGGAAAATAAACGGCTGTGCTCCCTGGCAACTCGGGGAAGCAAGACCAAACGACACATCTGGCTCCTCCTTGTCTGAGCTCGCCACAATATGTTTGGCTACACCCTCTATTTTTGGTAAATCCACGCATTAAGAGGCCCTAATGCCCGTGTCTCATAATGACGTGAAAAAATATTTTTTAAAATGATTTAATATGAAGGCAATAAGAGAGTGTTACAGGCATAGCACTAAAGAACGTAGCCTCATGGGCAGTGTAGTCCGTGCTGCAGGGAGAATGGACTGCCATACCCGTTATGTGTCTGTGAGCGACGGAGGGAGAAAAAGGAGAAAAGTACGAGTTGTCATCGAGCAGAAACGGGAGCTGGAAGCATGTAAATATAATAATAACCACTGCAGCCAAGAAGAGTGCCTGACGAGCCCAGTTGTAAGTAAGCTATTAAGATTCGACTGTACACTGTGTTCGTGTTTTCCTCCGAAACAATAAGTTCTGTTGGAGCAGCCTTTCAACGCCTCTCTCTGTCTCTCGCCTCTCTCGCAAGCAAAGTTGACCCAGACAACAAAGTAAAGCTAGTTTTCGGCTACGAGCCCGACACGGAACCCGACGTATTAGCCAGCGGTCCCTTTACTATGGTTCGGAGCCGCGGACCTTCAGTAATAGTAATAAATCACACAGCAATAGTACATTCATGTAGTTATCATCCACAACTGAAAATAGTTGTGGACGATTACTATACCTTTCTAATGTGACGTTGTTGTCTCTGGTTCTCTTTCTCTCTCTCTCCCTCCCTCTCTGTTCCTTTGCTACTGCGAGTGTAACTACCGCCCCTCCCCCCTCTGCCCAGCGCAAAGCACAAGGCTCACATGCGGAGTGAAGCGGAAAACAAGTGCGAGAGAGAGGGTGAGAGAAGGAAAAAAAAAAACCACAGCTCGCGATAAGGAGCGGGCTCGCGTCGTTCACATCAAAGATCCGGCTCTAAGAGCCATTTCGTTCGCGACCGACACATCACTACAACACTGGACAAATATGGCCAATGTGATTGGCTGTGCCTTTCAGGGAGCTCTGTTTAGTTTTAGCAGCGGCAAGCCTGTGCTGCAAGGACCTGCAAGGAGGAGAGGAGGATGGCAGCAAAAAGGAAGAACCTGAATATAACAAAGTATTTTTCAAAGAAGTCTTTAAGTCACTTAAAGTCAAGTTCACTCATAAAATGTGTCCGTCATAATAACGTTACAGGCTATGCTAGGCTTTGGCCCACATCAGTCTAAAATTGTATGTAACCATGAATAACGTGTTTTGGAAACTAACTGCACAACAGGCAGCACTATTAGTTATCTCAGTCTCAGAGTAGCATTTCTAATTTTGATTGAAACTGTCAGAGAAAACGGAGCCTCGAGCAAGCCAGGATATTAGTTTACAGAGGCTGTTAAAATTATACGTCTAACGTTAAGATTTCATCCTAATGGTACTGACATATTCATAGGATTAATTTTTGAGACAATATATCATGAGGTAGTCATGATTTTGCAAATATTCCACTTTGTAGTGCAGTTTGCACAAATTGTTTTAAAAATGCACTCACCCTACAAACATGTTTGTATAGTGTGCCTAAAATGTTGCATAATTTTGCTGAGAGATCTTTTACTTTGTGGTAATCGTAGATGAGTATTTTAATGGACAAAACCCACCAGGTCGTTCAGTGTTCCCTTAGTGCTAATGTATATAAGAGATGTTGGTTTAATATAACTGAAGTAATGTTGTTAAGTCCTTAAAGTCATATTCTTTTATTGTCATGACTGTAATTGAAGCTATTTATTTTTGTATGATACCTGATTTATATGGAATATGGCTGAAGTAAACTAAAGTCTAAAATACATTTGTTTAATAGTAATTTAACATTATATAATTCACATATAAAACTATGAATTGTAATTTTAAATGGTTTAAAAGCATGTAGAATAGCATATGTAGGCAAGTATATTTCTCCTTTTTTTTATCAAGAAGCAAGGACAAAAAGGAAAAAAAAGAAACGGGGCAGGGTTCGGTGGTTGAATCATCCATCCCCACCAATGCCAAAACCAAATCTACGCCCTTGTTTCCAGCAACATTCCAATCTGCAATCTTTAAGCAACAAATATCTTAGATGCAATGTATTATGTTATTATAAAAGTCACCTGGTTGCAATTACTAAATTAATTTACTTTTTCTTACTAATTCCAAAAAGGTGATTCTGTTCATCTGGACGTAGCGTTTTCAGTGGGAGAAACATTTCGTCACTCATCCAAGTGACTTCTTCAGACTCAGCTGGCTGCATTGACCATTGATCAATATATGATATATGTAAATGTTTAAATACAGAATATCTGTTTAAAGATGTCCCAAACACATTTACTGTGTAAGAGTATTTTTGTCTAATATCATATTTAAAAATTTATTCACCATTGATTATTTGTTGATTATTTCGCCTCTGTCAGTGCGAGCTGTGGCTACAATGTAGCTTGCCATCACCAGTGTGTGAATGGGTGGATGACTGAATGTAGTGTAAAGCACTGTGGGGTCCTTGGGGACTAAGTAAAGCGCTATACAAATACAGGCCATTTACCATTATGCTATAGTCTACTAAAGATTTGTTGCAACATAAGAATCACCAATGAAATATCTGAAGCTTTGTTTGTGGGAAGAACATTTTATACAAATTTCTAGGTTGTTGTAAGTTAGTTTGACTCCATTATTTTATCTCAATGCATAGGAAAGAAAATACTTCCATTGCGCAGCATCTATACATAATGTCATGCTGTAGCTGATCGAATAGACAGTCTGCGCTGCCCTCTACTGCTCAGAATGGTACCTGATGGCTTTGAGTTACCCTGTTGATTCAGTGGGAAAATGATTCTGTGAACCTTTCTGCAGATCTTTAGGAGTGCTCATCATTACATTCCATACTTGTCATTGCTCCTGTTCACTGTATTATTCCATTCTGTTCTATTCTAGTACATTCTATTAATCCATTACACCACATACTGTTCAATAAGCAGCACTTCAGTTTTAAAATTAATAGCACAGAGTGTGCAACATCATGTCAAGTATATCATTAACAGATAATATTTTACATTCTCACTATCTCTCTTACACACGCACACTCACACACACAAAAGCTATGTCCCAATTCATAGGCCACATCCTTCGGAAGACCCGGCCTTCGTGGTCTACGTGGTCCGGGTCCTTCGAAGACCGAGAAGGCCGGAAGTGCAAGGCTGTGAAATGGCTGTTACCAGCTGTCTCGGTGGAGTTTAATAAACTCAGTCATCTGCTCCTTGCTCGCTAATAAATAACACGACACTGGAGTAAATTCTCGACCACCTCACACTTCTGTTGAATCAGTTCTGTTTGACATTTATTCAGATGTGTGAAAACTATAAGTTTAATCTCAGCCAAACCGATTTACTCAGGAAGCACAAACACAGAAAAAACCCAAACAATTACATTTTTAAGTTATGTAAGTGACTTGTATATCATGTTTAACCTGAGTATCGAAAGACCACGGGGGTCTGAAAACGATGTACTGGGAGTTCGGTGTTCTCACCAGCTCTAGTGAGCCTCGACCCCCCGGTTAGCTATCGAGCTGGTGGGTAACAGATGTCTCCGAAAACGTGCACTCCGAAAACGAGCACTTTTGCAAATATGTGATGTCTTGATAAACCGAGCAGATTTTTGAAGATTACTGAGCTACATTCTCACCTGAAAACATCTTAAAAGTTTATTTTGTGACCCAGAAAGAGCAATAAGAGTAACATTAAAACTAAGTAGCTGCCGTCATTGTTGGAAACTGGAATTGGCTGGGCCGTACTATGAATTCTGGGATAGGTTGGGCCACGAAGGATACACCCGACCCATCCTTCAAATTCGGGGAAATGAAGGATGCATTTGTTGGCCGCATTTGGAGCGGCCTTCGAATTGGGACAGCCTTTATCGCCTGGCTGTGACGTAATCGGCCTATAAATGCGCCCTCGGGAGGATGCAGCCCATGAATTTGGACACCCCCAATGAGTGATTCGTTCAGCTCGTTTGAGTTGTGAGCCAGGAGGGAGGGGGTGAGTGACTCCTTCGTCCTGAATGAGGCCTGCTATGGAGGAACTGAGTGATTCGTTCATGCTACAATGGCCATTGATCAACACCGGACATTAGCTCTCAGGAAGGGAGGGGGTGAGTAACTCAAATGTGCTGTTAGCATGTTAGCAGAGCGATGCTACTTTGAACTGATGAGCTATTGTCTTGATGTGAGCTTTCTACTTAGGGTTTTTTCTTCCAGTCCAGAGCAGAAATGTTTTTATTAATAAACTGGCTGTTGTTTTTTTCCACAATTTTAACTATAAGCTAGATATATTTCTACTAATGAAATTAGTTTGCTAACAGTTATTAAATTCTCTGTTCATTTTCCCCACATCATATCTCAGTGGCCTCAGGTTCTTCAGCGTCCTGAGACTCTGAGGTCAACTGACATAATTTCACCTGCTAAATACACAGAAAATCTTGTTAAAAGCCGCACAGTTTTGCACAACATTGATATTCCCGCCCTTTCTAAACACTTTATAACAATCTATCATCACTAAATTCTAAATTTCTTTTCCAAATCTGCACTACTGCACTTAATCACAGACCTGACCACTTTATTTAATTATCCTGTATTTTACCATTATATATTTTACCAAGCAATTCTTCTCATTCACAGACATGTTTCTTTCAGTGGACTCACACAGCCAGACAGGAAGCTTCTTTTTTTTTTTTATCTTTTCCTGTCCCCACACATTCTCAGAACAAGTTGCCTTGACAAGAGAAATGCATATTTAAAACATTACCACATTATTGAATTATTTTCTTTTCTTTCTAGAGTAATAACTTGTTTTGCTCAATCAGCACAAAAGCACTTCTAATTCACTATTCTAAAACTACTTTAAACTTTCAATCACTGGTTTATCCTTTTTTCCTTTTCACAAAAATCACTCTATTGTCATGGAACTTCCCTGAGTTATTCCTCAACTTCAAGCTTTAAGTATGTTAAATCTACACCACTTAGCATTTCTGTCATGTATTCACATTCATGCGTGTATGTATTTGTATTCATATTAATATTGAGTGTAAGCTGGTCTTCATTGCCTCGATGTGTTTTTATAATCAGGTTTAATTCATGCATCTTTGCACTGAGCTGTGGATTCAAACTGTCTCACTTCTGATTCTCTCCAAAAATAATTTCACATGTGACAATTTGTATGTGTCTTTTCTATTCATTCATGTAATTGTTAGTTTATTTATTTCTTTATCTCTCTCTTTTTTTTTCTTTTTTTTTTACCTTTCTGTTGTGATGTTCTGGACATTTCTAAACCTCCATGAGTTCAGTCTCAATCTTCAATCCAATTTCTCATATGCTTTCACTGCATCACGTCTCGGTTCACCTCTCACTGGTCCTCGTCCCTGTTCTCACAGTTTCCTCAGTGGCCTCCCAAATCAACACAGGCCCAAATCAGCTGTTTCCTCTCTCCATTCCTTCTCTCTTGATCTTTTCAGTCTTTTCTTGGAGGTTCACTCCCAGCATGGCAAATATGAAACTCAGTGTCCAGTGCTGTCCAGTGCTTTCACATCGTCATCTCACTGTTCAACTTCCCAGCTTGTAATTCAGAGTGCATGTTCCATCAAGTGTTTTCTTACATGCTGCTGCTGGAGTCTTCAGTGTTATAGTTCAGTTGCACTGTCTTTTGCCTGCTGTCTTTTGCCTGCTGTCTTTTGCCTGCTGTTAATTCTTCAAGTCCACGGTGTTCTATCTGTCTTCTGTCTTCATCAGGAGATTGACTGTCCTTTAAGCTTCTTCTCAGGATAAGGACAGAATGAGAGGTGAAGCTGTCAAATTTGTAAGCCAAAGCCTGGCCTGTTTTCTTCCCAATTCTGTTAATCTATCCTTTTGCCGCTGTACTCATGTTTTCAAGTTGAGAAGAGTCCATGGGCACCTGTACTAAAAAGAAAATGATATTAAATAAAACATTTATTTAATATCATTTTCATTACAATTTCTTAACACTACCTAGATTTTTAACACGTCTCTCTCTCTGGTTGCACACTCCACACATCAGCCAGTTTCCTTTTATGGGCATGCAAGCGTATTCACTTCCTGCCAGACACACACACACACTGCAGTTTGCCTACACACACACACTTTTTATTTCACTAAATTTTCATCTGTTTTTACAACCTAACCGAACTCTTATTTTATATTTACAGTCTAGAAACCCTATGTAACTCTGCTAAGTGTTGATATAAAAAGAATGCACCCTCAGTACACGCACACACACTTAAATATACTCAGCTCTTTGCATTTGCAAGCATTCACATCAAAATCTTCAGCATGCTTAACAGAGCTCTTTTGGCACAAATCCTCAGGACAATTAGCAGTTTCTCCACACAAATCACCCTTCTTTCAGCTCAGTTTTGTAGCATCATTCACACAATACTTACACAAATACTTTCATCAGCATTTTGCACACTTCCCTGAACTTCCTTAAAAGATAATCGTCTCACACACACCACACCCTTTTCTCTCAAAACAATGTGCCCCTTTAATCATTCATCCAAATAACAATTTTACACTTCATTTATACATTCACACATTTATATATATATATATCAAAAGACTGCCACTGTCTGCCAAGATAAATTATTTCCATTACCATATCACATCTTCACTTCATCTTCAAAACCTCAGTACTAGCACCTAACTTTTCGACTAATTTAAAAGCCTCTAAGCCCAGGTATAACCTTGCTGGTCAATCAACCCGCTTCAGGAACGCCCTCACCGATAGCGGTCAAATTTCTAGGCCCTAATTAATTTATAAGCACTCCCCGCATCTCGACGGGAAGCCCCACTTATCCGGCGTCTAAAACTTACGCCTTAAAGCTTTACTTAAGGCTCACCTCTCAGCCACGTTGAATGGTCACGCCCGAGTCTAACTCTTCACTCAAACAGCGCGGTAAAAAAGTGGTCAATGACCACTTGGTTTTAACGGGTGCCCGAAGTCCCGCGGGTACCACCCGGACTAACTGGACGTCGCCAGGCCTGACCACGCGTCCGTCGTCAGGAGTTGTTGTCACACGCTGAGCAACCACGCTCCTCGGAGTCTAACTCCTGTCCTAGATTAATTTAAATAACTTTTAAAAACATCACTAGGGACTCTAACACCCAGTTTACTGATGTCCAGGCCCAGCCTTCTGACCAAAAGGGACTCCAACCCTGAAACCAATGTCCAATTACCTACTCTCTAATCTCTTTCCACTTGGCTGAAAAGATTACACTCAGCACATCAACTTTAAACTTCACTTTATCATTAACAACAATAAGCTTTCATCAAATATTCTCAGACTTTACTTTTATTTATCCCAAATTACCCAAAATTATCATGGACATGTCACCTAAAATCTACTTAACAGATTTTATAATTTAGTTTAATTTCATCACTGCTGAGCCAATTTGACGGTGACGATCATCAACTCGGCAAACAGATAATTTAGAATTCATCCAATATGCACAATTTCGCTTTTACTTTGAACAGGCTTGTGCCTACTTTTAAATCTTTTTAGACCGGTCTGTTGTCCGCCTCATATCAGATCGTACGTAAAGCTCCGAATTAGTCCTCTTAGCCGCAAAAGAATCCGGGTCACTGGCACCAATTATTAAATTCAGTTCCTTGCATTCTTTTGGCGGCGAAGAAAAACACGGCTCAAAGTGGTCTAACTCAAAAAATGATCTTTATTTTACATTCCTGGGAACGGAGACTGAACACACGAACACACAAGTTCAGGTCTGAAGCAGCAGCAGCCAGCAGGTTATTTGTATACTTCCTCTGCACGTCACGCACACTTTAAGTTTCGATCAAACACTCTGCTTAGTTTCACTTTCTGTCTGCACCTCCTATGCTCTGCAAAAGCATACAGTTTCCTGTCAGTACTTTTTGGCTCAGACTCTACTCAGAGCTGGCCCCTTTAGACTATATTAAAAACAAGTAACAATATACACTAAATAAGCACTAACAATATATTAATTTCGTGACACAGTAACAGGGATGAGTCAGTGGATGAGTCAGGTGGGCTTGTGAATCATGAGTCACGAGTCAGTAAAGTGATTTTCGAGTATTGAACGATTCGTTCATGATTTGCAGATCGCTAAACCACTGTGATTTTTTTTCCAGATTTCTCAAAAGATACATACCTAAAAGACTTTCACAAAAGGTTTGAACTATGAAACAGAATCCAGTTAATAAAATTTAGCAAAAATTTCTTACACTTCTTCATTTATTTGTTTTTATAAATGATTTCATATTACATATCCATGTGGAGGAAAACTGTGAACCTCTAGTTAATTTGAAACTGAAATCATTGTCAGATGTTTTTTTAAATGATTGCACCTACAGCATTGTACTGTAGGCGGTAAAGGCTGATCTCAGTATTTAGTACAGTGGAATTAAAACACAGATCTTAAAATTACATTCAATAGCTACTTTGCCTTCTGAAACAAAATTTGTTTGTTAATTGTAAAGTCAAGGAACTTTCGACTCTGCTGTAAGCAAAATCAGAATTTGACTACCATGTCCCATTAACATTAACTATTATATCTGCATCTTTTTGTCCATGTTTCTGAGGTGTTTTTAAAACTAAGAACCTCAAATGAACATATGGATCAAACAAATGATCCAATTGTGAGGAGACATTTATGTTGTAAGGTTTCGTTTTATGAATTAATGGGAAATGCATTTATATGGTGCTTGTCATAAATAGCTAAATTGTCATGGTCCCCGTACCTCTCAGGCTGGCTCATGCTGGCTGCAGGTTTTATTTTGTTTTTGTCCCTCTCTCTTGCTTGCCTGGGCAGAGCTCATTGTGGGCTCTCGCTCCTGGCCCACGCACCTGTGGTGATTACCACCACCTGTTGCTGATCTGCTGGCGTTCTCTTTGACCATTTAAAGCTGTAGCACGGAGCAGTCGTCGCTGGAACATTGAACCTCCTGTATCTCCCGGGAACTGGTGGTGGACCCTGTCCTGTAATCCCTGAGCGTGAGTGGAAATTGGAGTGAGAGTGGATGAAGAGGAGTGAGTGTGTGTGGAAGAGGAGCAGCGGAAATTGGACTGTGGTAAAGAGCGAGAGTGGATTCCCTTCCCTCCGTCCCCTGGAGCCCTGGACCCCTGCCCCACTCACTGTATATACACAGGCACGTAATTTCCAGGGGGTTTAGGGGGGTACTGACCCCCGCAATAGTCAGACCCAGCCAATATAACCCCCCTCCCCAATAAAATTATGAATTATCTTGCATAAACAGCTTGTTGATTTTCTTTAATCATTCCAATTATTACCAGAAAAATAGATGCATGTTTAATCGTCTGGGAATTTAACACCCCCCATTCGCCGAATACTTGATTTACACGAAGGGCATTCTCTACTAACATTCACTATTTGCTGTATGTTTGTTAGCCCAGTCGCTGGTGCTAACTAAAAACTTGCTAACTGAACTGTGGAAACATCAGACATGAAAAGAGGCGGACAGACGACACTATTTAATTGTTGGTCCAGACCAACCGCCTACAAAAAGAAAAAAAGTCCTGACCAAAAGGTGGTAAATACCTGTGTTGTTAAGTTAGCTGACAATTTGTTGACTAGAGTTGGTTAGTTAGTTGTTTGATTGCCAGCCTAGCCTCCTGTGAGGAAAAGCCAGAGGCTGCCAGTGATGTAGCCTACTGTCTAGGACCAATGTCAGTTTCACTGAATTGTAACTTAAGTAGCTGTTTGCTACAATACAGTCACATGTTTTAGCATCGTTTACCTATCTGCCATCCCTCCTGCTTAACTCTGTCATTGACAGCTAGCTGCAGATGGTTAGTTCAGAGCATAGGCAGTAAGGTTCAGAGCGCACACATTTCGAGTGCACACGCCTGCACACACAGACGGTGCATGTTTGCAGGCTTGTTTGTTACAAAAACCGTTGTCGGGGCAATCGTGGCTCAAGAGTTGGCAGTTCATCTTGTAATCGGAAGGTTGCCGGTTCGAGCCCCGGCTCCGACTGTCTCGGTCGTTGTGTTCTTGGGCAAGACACTTCACCCGTTGCCTACTGGTGGTGGTCAGAGGGCGCGGTGGCGCCAGTGTCTGGCAGCCTCGCCTCTGTCAGTGCACCCCAGGGCAGCTGTGGTTACAATGTAGCTTGCCATCACCAGTGTGTGAATGTGTGTGTGAATGGGTGAATGACTGAATGTAGTGTAAAGTGCTTTGGGGTCCTTAGGGATAAAGTAAAGCGCTATATAAATACAGGCCATTTACCAGGCCAAAAAGATGTAGTCTATGACTGAAACAGTGAGTTGAGGATTAACAGAAACATTTGGTTAGCTGTTCTTTAGCTGGTCTGCAAAAAATCTGAAATACTGAATGTAAAATAATTGCAATGTAAGGAAAAGGAAATATTTGCCCTATTTGCTGACGTCTGCCACCATAAATCACTGCAAACTTTGATGTTAACAATATGCTGTATATGTGGGGAAGGGGGCTTACTGATGATGCATTTGGGTGGAGGGGGGTTAGCAGTGTGCTGTGCTGTGTGCATGTGGGGAGTGGGCTAACTGATGATTGCCGTGGTGTGTGTGTGTGTGTTTTGGGTGGGGGGCACTGTGCTGTATACAGTGGCTTGCAAAAGTATTCGGCCCCCTTGAACTTTTCCACATTATGTCACATTACAGCCACAAACTTGAATCAATTTTATTGGAATTCCACGTGAAAGACCAATACAAAGTGGTGTACACGTGAGAAGTGGAACGAAAATCATACATGATTCCAAACATTTTTTACAAATAAATAACTGAAAAGTGGGGTGTGCGTAATTATTCAGCCCCCTTTGGTCTGAGTGCAGTCAGTTGCCCATAGACATTGCCTGATGAGTGCTAATGACTAAATAGAGTGCACCTGTGTGTAATCTAATGTCAGTACAAATACAGCTGCTCTGTGACGGCCTCAGAGGTTGTCTAAAGAGAATATTGGGAGCAACAACACCATGAAGTCCAAAGAACACACTAGACAGGTCAGGGATAAAGTTATTGAGAAATTTAAAGCAGGCTTAGGCTACAAAAAGATTTCCCAAGCCTTGAACATCCCATGGAGCACTGTTCAAGTGATCATTCAGAAATGGAAGGAGTATGGCACAACTGTAAACCTACCAAGACAAAGCCATCCACCTAAACTCACAGGCCGAACAAGGAGAGCGCTGATCAGAAATGCAGCCAAGAGGCCCATGGTGACTCTGCAGAGATCTACAGCTCAGGTGGGGGAATCTGTCCATAGGACAACTATTAGTCGTGCACTGCACAAAGTTGGCCTTTATGGAAGAGTGGCAAGAAGAAAGCCATTGTTAACAGAAAACCATAAGAAGTCCCGTTTGCAGTTTGCCACAAGCCATGTGGGGGACACAGCAAACATGTGGAAGAAGGTGCTCTGGTCAGATGAGACCAAAATGGAACTTTATGGCCAAAATGCAAAACGCTATGTGTGGCGGAAAACTAACACTGCACATCACTCTGAACACACCATCCCCACTGTCAAATATGGTGGTGGCAGCATCATCCTCTGGGGGTGCTTCTCTTCAGCAGGGACAGGGAAGCTGGTCAGAGTTGATGGGAAGATGGATGGAGCCAAATACAGGGCAATCTTGGAAGAAAACCTCTTGGAGTCTGCAAAAGACTTGAGACTGGGGCGGAGGTTCACCTTCCAGCAGGACAACGACCCTAAACATAAAGCCAGGGCAACAATGGAATGGTTTAAAACAAAACATATCCATGTGTTAGAATGGCCCAGTCAAAGTCCAGATCTAAATCCAATTGAGAATCTGTGGCAAGATCTGAAAACTGCTGTTCACAAATGCTGTCCATCTAATCTGACTGAGCTGGAGCTGTTTTGCAAAGAAGAATGGGCAATTTTTGGCAGTTATTTATTTGTAAAAAAAATGTTTGGAATCATGTATGATTTTCGTTCCACTTCTCACGTGTACACCACTTTGTATTGGTCTTTCACGTGGAATTCCAATAAAATTGATACATGTTTGTGGCTGTAATGTGACAAAATGTGGAAAAGTTCAAGGGGGCCGAATACTTTTGCAAGCTACTGTAAATAGCTTCATTTACCCAATTAAGTCACTAAAATGGCCACAAACCTAAGCTATATTTACTTGCAGAAAAAATGACAGTATGTTACAAATCAAATTAAAGTGGTTTACATAAGCAGTGGCTATCAGGCTCATACCCCATTTATTGGTGCCTAAGTCTAGAAAACACTGTGAAAAAAAATGCACTTCTTAATTTAATTATTGAGATACATAATTTTATGTTATTCCATTTCATTTTCCATATTATTCTATTACTATTATTTTTATGTGGAGAAAAACTATGTAAACTTCTAGTAAATTTGAAACTGTTTTACCTGTTTTATCTGAAATGATTACCCTTATCAGCTCTCTTCAGTAACTTCACTCACAAGGTAAAAATGGATGTGCTGGTGTGGCAAAAAGCTGAGTGATCAGCAGTTGTATGTCCTGACTTAGGCTACCTTCACACTGCAGGTGTTAATGCTCAATTCCGATTTTTTGATCAAATCCGATTTTTTTGTCTGCTTGTTCACGCTACAAATAAAATGCGACAGCAAACGCGCTCTAGTGTGAACCCTCAAAGCGGCCCGCATGCGCAAAAGAAGACATCACACACAACGCGCTCTGTTTAGACCCAGAGCAAACAATATTGTTTGACTGATGGCCCTTAATATAAAGACTTCAGACTTTACGTTTCCCAATTTTTGCTTTAAGTTATTTTGTTATTTACATAATAATGTAGATAACCTAATAATGATCCTTATTGCTGTTTTAGAGGAGCGGTGCTTCAAAGGATAGTTGCAGATTTCTGTCAGAATCTGCAGATTATACAGTACAAATAAAATGTTCACGTTTCTCCAACGTTGTCTTCCCAACAGTTTCACTGACATCTACACTGGATGGCCAGGAAGCGTTCGCGATGTCTTCTCGGGCGCTTCTCCGGCGCTGATAATTGGCGTCTGTCTTGTGTCAGTGACGTAAAAGACGGATTTAATGCAACATGACCGTTCAAACAGCAGTCGCTTTCTAAAACATCGGATATGTATCGAATTCAGTACCACATATGAAAGTGACCCAGATCGGATTTGAAAATATCGGATTTGTGCTGTTCACACTGTCATACCATGATCGGATATGGGTCGCATAGGGTCAAAAAAATCGGATTTGATGCGCTTTTGCCTGCAGTGTGAACGTAGCCTTAGCTTCAGAATTCTCACATGTTTAGTCAAGGAAAAGAAGATCCTATGCAAATGGTTTCTGAAGGACAGACAAAAAGGTTTACAGCCCCTTGACAGGTTTCCAGACAATCACATTGCTAACAGAGATCACTCAAAGGGAGAACTGGTCTCGGTTTAGAGAAATAAAAGAAAATATGCAAACCCGTTCAGTGCAAGAAAAAAAGGCATGCTATTAAGAGAAAAAAAAAGAACACACCCATCTCGCCCCTGCGGGCGGTTTATCCTTCAAGCTCGGGTCCTCTACCAGAGGCCTGGGAGCTTGAGGGTCCTGCGCAGTACCTTAGCTGTTCCCAGGACTGCGCTCTTCTGGACAGAGATCTCCGATGTTGTTCCCGGGATCTGCTGGAGCCACTCGCCTAGCTTGGGAGTCACCGCACCTAGTGCTCCGATTACCACGGGGACCACCGTTACCTTCACCCTCCACATCCTCTCGAGCTCTCCTCTGAGCCCTTGGTATTTCTCCAGCTTCTCGTGTTCCTTCTTCCTGATGTTGCTGTCATTCGGAACCGCT